>NW_026712307.1:0-100731 GCF_030504385.1 Musca domestica
TCAAAGCCAAAATTTATGGAAATTGTCAAAACCACTCAATTTCAGCTGAAGAATTCTCCTAAATATTTTATTATATTTTCCAAGTACAACTATTTTACACCCATTTGCCATCGTCATTTGTCACGCTTAACACAACACTGCCATTGTGACCTACAGGCCGGAACAATGCAAATAAATTGTATGCGTTCGAGTGTATGTGAGGTTTTATTTTGTGGTCTGACGATTTGATGATAATACATGAGAATGTATGTACATTGCATATTTGCCAAACATACATACGCAGGAATATTTGCAGAACACACACACTTTATAAAAATTCGAAGGATACTTCAACACAGATCTGAAAATATTTTTTCTTTTTGTTTTGTGAAAAATATTTTTGAAAATTATTTAACAGTTTTAGATAAAGTGTATAAGTATAAAGTGTAATTCAATAACAATTCAGAGATCGCATAGTATGTTCATATTGTATGTACATATCGCCCAAGCAATCATGTCCATCTCGTTAAGAACATAATTATAATAGTTACCATCATCATCGGTCCAGCCAGTCAAACAGACAATCATCCATTGTGAAATGAACAATTTTGAATATGTGATGCTGACAGTTTTTAATGGTCAATGTTAATGGCAATGTATGTAAATATGTATGTGGTTTATTTAAATCATTCAACAACGAAATTGCCACATAACGAAAGCATTGGTATTGGTTATTAGGAAAAAAAATGCCAAAAATAGACTATTTTTCGATGGCAATGCCTAAAAAAAAAAAAAACATCAGTGGCTGCTGCTGCGTTATTTGGATAATAAGGTATACATAGTTGGTAGCAAATTAAGTTTTTGTTCTTAGCAATTTTTATATGAATTCAAAAAATTGTAAAATCAATCAATGACCTGTTACTGTTTTAATACCCTCCACCTTGGAAAGGTCATTTCGTTTGTAACATCCCTAAATATTAGTCGTAGACCCCATAATGTATATATATTCATAATCAGCATAAATTCTAAGTCGAATTAACGATGCCCGTCTGTCCATCTGTCTGTTGAAATCACGATACAGGCGACATTATTTGACGTAGAGCTTCGTAATTTAGCAAAATAATTTGTATTGCGTCTAGGTTGGTTTGGTTGGTATTGAAAATGAGATATATCGATCCACGTGTTGGTATAGTCCGGTATAACGGTACATCCCAATGTTCGGTATTTTCATGATTTTTGCCACACCTTTTCACGGATTTGTCTGAAAAGTGGTATGTGTAGGTCATAATGGGTCCTAATTCGTGTGGGCGAAACATTGTAAGTATAGGTTCAGGCTTGGGTACACGCTTCCCGATATTCGGCATTTTGATGATTTTTGCCACATTTTTCATGGATTTGTCTAAAAATTGGTATTTGTTGGTCATAATGGGTTCAGCTCCGGTGATGAAACATTGCATGTATGGGTCTATGTTTTGGTATAGCCCCATATAAAGGTACCTCCCGACATTCGGTATTTGATGATTTTTGCAACATTTTTTACGGATTTGTTGGTATTTGTAGGTCATTATGGGTCCTAGTTCGTGTGGCGAAATATTGTATGTAAAGGTTCACGCTTTGGTATAGTCCCCATATAACGGTACTTTTGAGGATATTCGTAGAATATTCGATTTATGCATGTCAGTCCGTCCATCCGTCCATGTATTCTTGTTAACAAAATGCAGGTCGCATTATTGTCCGATTGAGATGAAATTTTGCAAACAATATTTGTTTGCACCAAGGACGAACCTTATTGGGAGTTGTAATAATCGCATCAGATTTATATATAGCTCTCATATCATGCACCAAATTGCTAATATAAGTTCAAATGGTATTTTGGTACATCCCACAGAATTCAGTCTAGAAGAAAGTTCATCAAATTTGGAGAAAATTGGTTTAAATAGAGCTATAGCTCCCATACAAATGTTTCATCCGATTTGGGTTTTAAGTCCCTCACATGCGTATATACACTCCACAAAAATGATATTTGGTATCGGACATCAGATACTGCTGGAAAATACCTCTGTGCAAGTATACCTCCTCCTATCGAGATCGGTTCAGATTAGGACATAGCTTCCATATATATCTTTATCCGATATCAGGTTTATGGGTTACCAAGTGGCCAATATCAATCCAAATGACCTGAATTTTGGCACATTCGACCAAATTCAGTCTAGAAGCAAGTACATAAAAAATCGGTTCAGATATAGCTATAGCTCACATATATATCCTTAGTCCGATTTCAGGTTTATTGTGCCCAAAATTATCAGGCCAAATGGAATGAATTTCGGGACGTACGTTTCCATTTTGTGGAACACAGCTCCGATATATATGTTTTAATATAATCCTTCTCGAAGTGATATCATGCACTATATAGCAATGTTATTTGGTATTTAAGGTTAAATGTCTCCGTCAAGTTTAGTGAAAATCGATTCAGATTGGATATGACTCCCCTATATTAGTTCCCTCTGAAACCAAATTAAATACTTTATTACGAGAGCTCTACTAAATATGCATGGTGGTGTAAGGTATCACATAGTCGGCCCATTTAAGGCATTTTGAGGATAGCCAAATTGCCTACAAATCGTCCACTTCTTGAAATATATAACATAAATATTCGGACGCCCGAACTTGTAATACCCTCCACCATTTTGAAGAAACTTGAACAATCAACAAAAAAAAAAAAAAAAAACGTAGAAAACGTTCATTTTCTGCAATAGGATGAAGTACCGATTCCGATCTTCAACTACGAAATTTGAAACAATTCCATTGAATAACGCAGCTAAAATCATCATAATACCGAATTTCGGGAGAAATCGATATGGAAGCTATTCGAAGACGTAGACTTGCATTGACAATTTTATGTCATAGGCTGTAGAACCCATTACGAACTTCAAATACGAAATTTGAAACAATTCCGGTAAATAATTCCGCCAAAAATTATCAAAATACCGAATATCAGGAGCAGCTTGTAAACAAACAAAATGATCGTGTTTACTTGCCAAAGAGGTCAGCTGTACCTTCGGTTGACCACCAGAACTCAAGCGCCGAGCGCCGGAAATGGTGATGGTGTGAGCCGCCATAACAGCCGATGGTCGCTCTCCGCTCGTATTAATCGACCGTGCCATCAGAATAAATGCAAAATATTATAATGAAAAAATTATGGAGGGTGTATTAAAGCCATGGGCACGCAAACATTTTGACCGCAGATCTTGGACATTCCAACAGGACTCAACACGATTGCACTCAGTACGCGCCATCCAAGAATGGTTATAAAATGAGGTTCCTCGCTTCATTTCCAGCGCACAATGGCCACCAAAATCTCCGGATACCAATCCGTTGGACTATTGTGGCTGGAGTATTTTGGAAAACAAGGTTGGCACTAAAAAATACCAAAGTATCGATCACCTCAAGCAAGCGCTCCGCCGGGAATGGGCCAAAATACCGCAGAGCAACATTCGGGCAGGGTGTGACGGTTTCATTGGCCGTTTAAAGGCCATAATTCGTGCCAAAGGTGACCAATTCGAACAAATCTAAGCTTCTTCTAAAATTTGATGCTGCTTCGACATTTTTTGCTTTCATTCAATAAAATTTAAAATAAATGTAAAATTATGGCGTTTTACTTTGTTGCAGTTTTTTTTTATCACCCTGTCCATCAGTAATTTTTTGTCATAGGCTGTAGTACCGATTCCGATCTTCAAATACGAAATTTCAAACAATTCCTGCGAATAATGTAGCTAAAATCATTACAGTTCCGAATATAGGGTGGTACCGATATATGGGGCTATACAAAGACGCGGATCTGTATAGACAATTTCTGTCATAGGCTGTAAAATCCATTACTTAGTGCAAATACGAAATTTGAAACCATTCCAGCGAATAATGTCGCTGAAATCATAAAATACCGAATACCAGAAGGTATCATTATATGGGGGCTATACGGAGACGTGGGCCTTCATAGAAAATTTTCAGTCGTAGGCTGCAGTACCCTTTACAAATTTCAAATACGAAATTTGAAACAATTCCGGTGAATAATGTCGCTAGGATCATCAAAATACCAAATATCGGGAGGTATCATTATATGGAGGCTACACGAAGACGTTGACCTGCATAGACATTTTTTGTCATATGTTGTAGTATTCATTAGGAAATTCAAATACGAAATTTCAAACAATTCCTGCGAATAATGTAGCTAAAATCTTTACAGTTCCGAATATAGGGTGGTACCGATATGGGGGCTGTACAAAGACGCGGATCTGTGTAGACATTTTTATGTCACAGACTGTTGTACCCGTCATGATGTGCAAGTACGAAATTTGAAACAATTCGGTGAATAATGACCTGATTTCAGCAAATTACCGAATACAGGGAAGCACCGCTATATGGGGGTTATACGAAGACCTGGACCTGCATAAACAATTTTCTGTCACAGGCAGTATTACCTATTAGGAACTTCAAATGAGAAATTTTAAACAATTCCGGTGAAAACAGTTATATGGGGGCTATACCTAAACGTGGACCTATATAGCCCATTGGTCCTCCAGACCAAATACACACTTGAGTAAAATTTTATTATATTTTTATTTATTATTCGGAAGTTAGAGTGATTTCCACAGACGAACGGACATCGCTAAATCGACATAGAATTTAATGCTGATCAAGAATATATATAGTTTGTGGGGTCTAAAATGTTTATTTCGTGGTGTTACACACGGAACGACAAACTTAATATACCCTACATACGATGGTGGAGGGTATAAAATGTTCGTACCAACTGAACTTAACGTAGTGTTTACTTGTTCTATGAGCATTACATTGAAAAACTAACATTCTGACTTTTTGTCCATTCAAATAGGCACTCAATAGTTCAACTTCTATGTTGCCCTAAGCATTAAACCTATTCGGACCAAATAATTCTTAAATTGGCAATACACGCGGTTCCTAATTAAGGATGCCTATAGCGTACTTTGTATGTTTTTAATTCATTACAGCTGTATTAAGCATTGAAAATTTTTATTTGATGGGTCATAAATTAATAAAAACTCATTATAGTCACACATGGCTAATGTGGTCATAAATTTAATGCATCACCTCGTGTGTATCTCAACGGTACTTATAACAAATTTAAAAAGTGGGTAAATGATGACAGACAAAGAAATCTAACTGAATGCATGATACCCTAAGCCCGACAATTAAAGTTATTATTGTGGAAATTTATCATTAATCCATTGACTTTTAAAAACCTGTAAGGAAAAGTCAAAAGTCGGGCGGGGCCGACTATATGATATCTTACACCACTAAAGAATTTATTTGAAGTAGATCGTACCACTTATCAACATTTAGATTTTAGTTGGTTTCAGAGGGAACTAATATATGGGAGGCATATCCAATTCTGAATCGATTTTCACTAAATTTGACGGAGGCATTTTAATCTTTTATACCAAATAATATTGTTATAAAGTACATGATAACACTTCGAGAAAGGGTTATATTTAAAAAATAAATATCGGAGCCAAGTTCCACAAAATGGTCCGTCCCGAAATTTACTCCATTTGGGCTGATATTAGCCATTATTTGCACAATAAACCTGAAATCGGATTAAGGATATGTGGGAGCTGTATTAAAATCTTAGCCGATCTCTATCTTATTTGATAAAGGTATTTATGAACACTATAAGATATCTAATACCAATATAATTACTGTCGAATGCATATTACGAATAGTAGGGACTTAAACACCAAATCAGATGAAACATATATCGGAGCTATAGCTATATCTGAAACGATTTTCTCCAAATTTGATGTATTTGCTTCTAGACTGAATTGGTTGGATGTGCCAAAATTCAGGTAAGTTGGACTTATAATGGCCACAATTAACCCGAAATCGGTTGAAGATATATGGGAGCTACATCTAAATCTGATCCGATTATCACCAATTTCAAAAGCTTTCGTTCTTTTATCAAACAAATACTGCAACTCAATCGGATACTAAATGCGATCTGCATTTTGTTCACAAGAATACATGGACAGACGGACTGACATGCATACATCGTCTCAGAAAGTAATTCTATGAAGATCCTCAAAAGTAACTATGGGTCTATCTCGCTTCCTCTCCATGTTAAAAACACATGCACAAAAACATAATACCCTTATGTAGGGTGGTGTAGGATATAATCATGTCGGAAAATGTAATATAAGTCGTCAAAATATAGAATATCGTTTGATATAGTTATATGGCGGTTACATGAATCTGTAGGGCTATATAGAAAATTATCAGAGAAATATCACCTACTTTCGACACCAAATACCAACTATAAATAATTGAGTTGAGCAATGTCGCTAAAGTTATCAAAATACCGAATATAGGGAGAAACCATTATGTGGGGGCTATATGATGCCGTTGCCAAATTTAAAAGATTGGTATTCGCAAGATTTCAGTACCAAGACGACTAAAATCGTGAAAATACCGAAAATTGGGAGGTTCAGTTATATGGGGACTTTACCAAAACATAGACTTATATAGACAGTTTTTTGTAACTATGTTTCCTTCATAATGAAAAGACAAACTACCAAATAAAAAAATTCGGTTTAAAGTTGACTCGAATGCCAAAAACACACTGAATCTACCGGTACCGTTATATGGGACAATATCGAAACCTATATGATCCTTTTTCAATACCACAAATTCTACGGACCTAAATCACATCTCAAAAAAAAATGTTATCAACCTAGAAATGTTTCTTTTCGAAACAATTTCGGGTGCTCAACCGAGAAATAATTTGAATAAGAGATTTTAAAGCAAAATGCTCTAAAAATATCTAAGAAAATTATCATTTCTGGTTGAACCAGTTATTTTAAACTAAAACTTCGCTGCAATCATTGTACAATGAAAACAAGGGTGTCTAATCTTGAAAAAATTGCAAGTATAGAGATCTACTTGTTTGGCTTGTAATGTCAGTGCTCTAACGATAGCTACTTCTGGTATTCCAGCCAATATAAAGAAATCACACTATCACGCTTGAATTCCAAAACGAATAACTTTTTTGTGGAAAATTCTAACCGAAATGTTTTTGTATGCTTGAAAACAATATAATCGGACGAGTGGCTTAGAAATGGAAGCAGAGTCTGAAGTTGGTTGCAGTTCATTCATCTCACCCTGTAACTTGTGGGGTCTAAAATGTATATTTCTAGGTGTTACAAACAGAATGACAAACTTAATATACCCTGCATACTATGGTGGAGGGTATAAAAATAAGGAAGACAATATAATTCAATACACGACAGAGTCGGCTACAATTCCCAAAGGCAACATTGAAATTCTTCGGAATTTTATTGCACAGCCGCCAGCACTGAATGCAAATCACAATTAAAAAATAAAACTTTGTTGAAATTTCTACAACATTTTGTTAAATGTCAAGTGTTCTTAATTTTGAGTTCACTTCTAAAAACACAACAAAAAACCTAATAAATCTAAGCCTCACTGCTAGTGGCAAGCATTGTTATTTGTTTCATCTTCGTGTGATTATCTCTTTTTTCATTTTTTGTATAATAAAAATATAGGTATCGTGAAGAGAGGAGGAAGGAGGGAGAGGGGGTGATAATAATCATAGTTCCGGCAATGAGGGCTACTTACAGCAGAATCGGAGAAATGGAAAAATTGTAGTGAATGTAATTATAATTTGAATGTTGAACGGCGTTGCAACGACAAGTATTCATGGGTGTGTTTACACGCTTGAATAACAAACACCGAACGAGAGAACGGCACAAAACCAACCACAGCTTTAATGCCAGAAGATCCATTACACTCCGCTGATATACGACACCGATTCCAATCGTCTTTGAGTCGGTCGTGTGCCCTGACTGTATTTAAGTTACGTTGATTGTGATTTATGTGATGCATATCGGATGTGATACGGAGACGAAAATAATTTTCTTGGTAATGTGATCTCTGACCCTGATACCGTTGCAGAAAATTTAAAACATTTGGTTTACGTTTTGATTTTATATTTAAGTTACAAAACAAAAGTGAAATGTAATAAAAAGCGCCAACTTCGGCTGCGGTCAACTGCAGTATACGCCACATAAAATGGCCAAATATATGTGTTTATAGATTGAGTTAATATTTTTTCTCGAGTGTACTATCTGTCAGCTATTACGACACACACATGTATTTGTTTTAGTGAATCAGAGATTACATTTAGATAGGAAATATAAGTAGAAACGGTTTGCTGTTATAATTTTTATCTTTGTACATTTGTTTGTAACAGGCACAAGGTAACGAATTTGACCTATAGTTCCTTTTAGTATGTCCATATCCCCTACCTCGTCAGGGAAAAGTCCACCCTAAAATTTTAGATTCGTTCCAACGATTCGAGTTAAGCCTTTATGGTACTCAAAATGCACAATTCGTTCAGTATTGTATGAATTTTCGGACTTTCAAGGTTTTATGTATTATTCAATGTTTTCCTTTTTCGAAAAGAATTATAGGAAAATGTTTACCTTTTACACCAGATTCTCTTCAAAATCTTGCATTTTGAAGTTAACCGAGAAGGATATTAGTAAAACCATTGCACAATGGATCCTCATCAATCTTTTCTGTCAAAACCTATTTCAAAGTCTCCGCATGTAAACCCTAGGAACTAACAGTGACCTCAATATCAAATTTCACGTCTATCCCTTCACTCATGACGAAATTTAGTACAATGTTTCGGATATGCGTACTACTAAGCATATCGAAAACAACACATCTCCCCATTCCAAAATGTGGCTAAAATTATAAAAATACCGAGTTATATGAGGGCTATACGATATCGTGGACCGATATAGCCCATCTTCGAACTTGACCAAAAGCCTGATCTGAGCAAAATTTTATCTTTCTATCTTTTTTCGTGATTACAACAGACGGATATACGGACAGATGGATAGACTTACGGACGGGCAGGTCTAAATCGCTGATCAAGAATATATATACTTGGTTATGTCTAAAATGATTATTTCGATGATATACGACGAATGACGAACTTAATATTCCTTCCATATGTATGGTGGAGGGTATAAAAGTTGACAACATTGGTATCTACCGGTTAATTTAGTCGCTAAATTACTGATAAATTTGGTCAATTACCCAAGTTATAAACATTTGAGTTTTGCCGATTTTTTTTCGGTAACTCAGAAAATGAGTTACAGAATTCCACTACAGATTTAGTTCAACTTAGTACTCTTCGAAAAATTATAGTACACCTTTTCCAAACTACTTTCATATGAATTCCCGATATCAACGGAGGCCTCAATATCAAGATTCGGGATTCCAGCCCTATCCCTTCTCCCAATATCAAATTTAATACAATTTAGTACATTTTGTAAAAATATGGGACGCATTTCAAAACTCATCTCCACATCTCAATTCCAGATACCAACAGTGATATATATATCAAATTTCAGGATGTCCGCTCTATTCGTTCACCCAATACCAAATATATAGTATCATTTAGTACTTTTCGTACACATTTCCGAAACCATCTCCATATGTCCAGGCTACACGTGTTCACCCAACACGAAATTATACAAAATTAGTACAATTTGGTATTTTTCGTACAATAATTGTACGTATTTTTTAAACCACCTCCATATCTCAATTAAAATATCAAGAGAGATCTCAATATCAAACTTAAGGATTCCAGCTCTATACCTTCATTCAGTATCAAATTCAGTACAACTTAGTACTTTTCGAACAATTATAGTTCACATTTACGAGACCACCTCTGTATCTCCAGGCTACACATAAACAGCGAACCTAAAATCACATTTCAGATTTCTAATACTCTCTGCTCACCCAATACCAAATTGTACCACATATAGTACCTTTTGTAAACTTGTAGTACACATTTCCAAAACCACCTCTATAACATAATTCCAGATACCAACAGAGACCTCAATATCAAATTTGAAGATTCACCCAATACCAAATTTAGTACCATTTAGTACTTTTCGTTCAAATATAACCAAACCAACGTCAAATCTCAATCATATATACCATCAGTACTACGCAATACCAATATAGTAACATTTAGTACTTTTCGTACAATTATAGTTCAAACTTGCAAAACCACGTTCATACCAAGTTTCAAATTTCTAGCACTAACTTTTCACCCAATACTAAAGTGTACCAATATAGTACTATTTAGTAGTTTTCGTGCACTTGTAGAACACATTTCCAAAACCGCCTCCATATATCAATTCCAGATACCAACAGGGACATCAATATCAAATTAAGGATTTCACCAATACCAATTCTAGTACCATTTAGTACTTTTCGCACATTTATAGACTCCAATACAAAATTTCACAATCCGGCTTCATCCTCTCACCCTAAACCAAACTGTCCCAAATTTAATATCATTTAGTACAGTTCGCACACTTAGCTCACGCTTCTGGAATCACCTTCATTTGTCAAAATTACTTTCCCCACTTTTATTCTCATACCAAATTTCAAGTTTTTAGCTTTATCCGGTCACATAATACCAAAAGGTACCATTTTAGAACTTTTCGTAACCTTGAAGTGCGCATTTCCAAAAACCCTTTGGTACATCTTTTCTGCATTCCATCAGTGACTGTTATTCCAAATTTCAGAATTCGAGATCATTCCGTTTGTCCAATACAAAAAATTAAATTTTTAGTACATTTTAGTAATTTTTAAAATTTCCAAAAACGCCAGTCTGAACACGCGATTATGCACCAAGTCTGGCCCCCAAGATTCCAGCTTCAGCCGTTGCGTCTGAGCGCTAGTTCTCAGATGTTCACTACTATTTTATAAAGGTGTCCCAAGTAGAAAACAAAATTTAAAAATTGTGTTCTATTTAGGACACCCTTTCATATATGTAGATTACAGGCCACAATTAATCTCCGATCGGAATAAATATTTGCAGTTCATTTGTTTAGCCCAAGAACAAACCCATTGAAATTGGTTGAAATAGTTTCAGATTTAGATATAACTGTCATATATTAGTTACAGCTATAACAAGCAATCAATAACGACAATAAAGAGAAAACAAACACTTAAACAATAACGATTACAGTTGGTATGATTTTCTTCATAATGTTCCCAATATAAATATTTGTTACGGATAGAACTGCTAGATACGCATAATGCTGCAGGGTATCACCCGCCCGACTTTTGTCCTTTTGTTGCCGGCTTTCCTCCAAAGCCACTTTAAAAACAAGTAAGCAAAGGCTACAGTCGAGCGGGGCCGACCGTTGAATACCCTACAACACTATAATAAACGATACAGTTTATATAGGCGAGATACTCGAAAGAATTTCACAAGATATTGTGACAAATAATAAAGAAAACCATCAGGTTTCGTTCTCTAATTTCGAAAAATAGCAACTTAAACTAATTTGCTCTTTTCCAATTTATTGGTAGATGTTGCACTGAAATGGTCTTCCTAGACCTGGAACCAATATTTCCCAAAGACCCATAATCTCTCAGAAGTGGCAAAAGATTAACTTTTATTGGTTTTTGACTGAAACGCATCTATATGAGATACAGACATTTGACTATATTCTTCAACGAAATCAGCGTTAACGAAATAGTCAGAAGTGCGTCTTTCCTGTATTTGTGAATTCTCCAAAAAGTCACTGGAATGGACATTTTCGTATTTTGTCTACAAAAGTTGGCAAACTCCTTCACACATATTGATATTTTTGGATGGCCATCCAAAACTGCTTGGCTTTTGTAATGTCCGGTAACCCCATTCAAATGTGCGTGAGGATCGGGCGATAATTACGACCTGCTGACAATTTTGCAGTTTTTTGGTCCATTTCAACCCCTAAATATATGGCGATCATCTCCAAAAAGAATAAGCTTTTATTCTGACCCTCATCTTATCTCCATGCAAAATTTCGTAAGCATCGGGCCATAAATGCGATCTGTATATGATATCCTGATATCCTAACTACATAGTTTTGTTAGCTGTAGAAATATTACCAAATGTTTAATTCAAAATGAAAATATGCCAAAAATATGACAAAATTGAAAAAATATGAAAAAATTTTACAAAATCAATATTTTTATCTTTAGAGAGATATTTTTATGCGATTTTTTTAGACGTTTTTCCTTTCCTGCCAAGAGGTCATTCTGAATTAATGAGAACTGTCGAAATCAGTTCAGCCGTTCTCGACATATAAGAGATTTTTCAAGCATATCTTCTTTGATAAACATATATATCGCACATATTTTCCTATATATCCGTTTTTGTGGATGTTAACATCAATGTAAAGATCAGAAGTAACCTTGTCATGGCTTTGTGCTTTCGCCGGGATTTAAAATATTCGCGGTTTAATGAAAATTTTTGAATTTTTCAACAAAAAAGATATGGTCTATTTTACCCGCTAAATATTATCCGATGACCACCCAAATGGGTAGGCTTCTTACCCGCCCTAAACTCTAGCTACATGCGAAATTCCGCGTCGATTGGTCTATAATTGCGACCTGTAGAGCAGCTGGAAAATCAATTTTTTCAGTTTTCGGTCCATTTCAACCCCTAAATATTATGCGATCATCACCAAAGGGTTTATTCTGACCCTAGCCCCACCTCCATTTTAAATTTCGTGAAGATCGGACCATAATTGCGACCTGTAGAGTGATTACAAATTAACATGGACTGACGGACAGACGGACGGACATACATAGCTAGATCGACTCAGCTCGGCGAGATAGGAAGATCCATATATACTTTCCTATGTGGGAAATCAATATTTCGTGGTGTTACATAATTTTTGGCCCAATCAAACTTATAATACCCCAAACATAGTGTTGTAGGATATAATAACCTTATATTTGGGTTTGTAACCCACCTTAAAACAGCCCCATTTCCCTGAGTATGTCACTGTCCCACATACCCGATTCCAAGTGTCTGCTCTCGTTCAATCATCCAAACAGCGATAGACTATTAACAGAAAAATGCAAAAGTTTTTGATAGCCCCGAAATTCTTGTCATTTACATAAGTAATTATCACAGACACAAAAAAAAAAACACAAATAATTTGTGTGGTATGGTATTATGTAAAGTGGCAGACACAACAGCATCTGCAACAACAACAACAGCAACGGAAAAAGTAAATATTGTCAGTTGTTTCGTCAGCAACATCAACAGAGATCAAAAAAAAAAAAAAAATAGTAATCCGCAATACTAACAGCAGGTTCGCGCTTCAATTGAATTCGTTTCAAGCGGAAAAGAAGGAAATTTCCATAGATAACAATAACTAGGCATGGCACAGAGCGACGCGGCGCAGCGCCCCAACCAATGGACCATCCATGGAAAAGTAACTGCCACCAAACAAATGACCACCATACTAAAATAATAACAGCAACAACAACAGCGAACCATGCTAAGAGAGGAAAAGAAGAAATAAATGAAAATGTTATGAATGAAATGCAAAGAAATTACGCTATTTATATCAACGCTTGCCAATAAATGATAGATGCTGATGTTGACCAGACAGACAGTGGGACGAATTGGCAGTTTTATAGCACAGCAGTTGCCGTGTGAGGGGCTTTAATAAAACATATGGACATAACAGAATGCTAAGCAATACCTTCACAATGTAAGATATAAAGTTATGAATGAATAAGTAAACTGTCATTCCATAAGCACCGTTGACCAGAAACAGATTCTTAGTAGGAAAATGATCACAAAGTAATAAAGGGAAGAAGTAAACAAGTTAAAAAGCAGTAAGTTCGGCCGGGCCGAACTTTGAATACACTCCACCATTTGGAACGAATTTGGAAATTTAAAAAAAATAAAATCCTCAAAAAATTCTGTTAAAATTTTAAAAATACCGAATATATTCGTTATATTGGGTTCTATACGAACATGGACCTACAAAGGCATTGTCTGTCATAAGCCATTACCATATTCAAATTTGAAACATGAAATAAACGGGAATAATGTAGCTAAAATCATCAAAATATCGCATATAGGGAGGTACCGTTATATCGGACCTGTGCGAAGACCTGGACCAGCATAGACAACTTTCTGTCATAGGTTGTAGTATCCATTACGAAGTTCAAATACGACATCTCAAACAACTTCGGTGGGTATTGTACCTAAAATCGTCAAAATACCGTACTGATATATGGGGCCTATACGAAGACGTGGACCTGCACAGACAACTTTCTGTCATAGGCTGTAGTATCCATTACGAACTTCGAATACCAAATTTAAAAACAATTCCCGTGAATAATGTCGCTAAAATCATCACAATACCGAATATCGGGAGGTACCGTTATATGGGGGCTATATGAAAACGTGGACCTACATGGCCCATTTATGAACTTAACCTGCCTACTGGAAAAATAAACATGTGTGCAAAATTTAGGGTTGTATCACAATTCGTTCGAAAGAAGGACATCGGACATTGCTAAATCGACTTAAAATTTTATGCTGATCAAGAATATATATACTTTGTTGGCTCTGACATGAGTATTTCGAGGAGTTACAAACGGAATGACAAAGTTAAAATACCCTTCATAGTATGGTGGAGGGTATAAAAATCAGCTAAGTTCGGCCGGGCCCGAACTTTTAATACCCACCACAATTTTGAAGGATCTTGAAAATTTTCCAAGAATTTTCTTCGAAAAGTACCGCTCAAAAGAAAATCTTTATATGGGGGCTATACAAAGACGTGGTCCTGCTTAATTTTTTGTCATCGGCGGTAGTATCCAGTAAGATTTTCAAGTGCGGAATTTGAAACAATTCCACTGAATTATGTTCCTAATATCATAAATATACCGAATAAAGGAGGTGCGATAGACAATTCTCTTCCAGTGGTCTCAGGTCTCAGGGAACACTTTGCGTTAATAATTCAGTCAATTCCGTTGAAAAATTTGGCAAATCATCAAAATACCGAATATCGGGGGGTACCGTTTTATGGTGGTTATATGGTATCGTGGACCGATATAGCGCATCTTCGAACTCGACCTGCCTGCAGACAAAAGACTGATCTGGGCAAAATTTTAGCTTTCTATCTTAATTCGACTGACTCTAGCATGAGTGCAGCAGACGACGGACAGGGCTAAAATTATTATTTTTATTATCAAGTTTTCCAGATGTAGGTATTTTTAACCCCTGATTCCGGAAACCTATTTTTTCTTTGGGGACTGACCCGGACACCCCAGGTTTTGACCCCGAAGTTCGGCTTCAAGACCCGGATCCACTTACCCAGAAATGGTATTACCTCAGATTGTAGCATTTTGGAATGGTAAGAGTGTCAGCTATAATTTGACATCAATATTGTTGACCCCCATAATGGGCACTTCTTCGACTTTTTGGGTGTTTTATAAAAAATCCGGGTTCAAAAAATCGATGATTTTACTATAATTTTTGAACCGTTTCCTACAACCCTATCACTTGTTGGATAGGTAGGTTTATAAGCTTTCCAACGATGTCAATGTCTGTATTGAGTAAGTGGATCCAGGTCAGCCCAGGTTTTGAACCCGGACATTCGGGGTCCCGGTTCCGAAAATAAAAAAATTGAAGAGTATTTACTAAGCTCGAGTCAAGCCAAAAATGTATATACTTTGTTAGTCTAAAATTATTATTTCGATGAGTTACAAACGGAATGACAAACTTAATATACCCTCCATACTTTGGAGGACTAAAAACTGTTCTTATTTTTCTAATTTTGAAATCGCCCTATAGGTCACAATTATACACCGATCGAATTGTAATTTTAGGTTATGTTTATGTTTGGTACAGGACAAAAGTCTACTATTTTCGGAGATCATCGGAAAGAATTCTGCCGTCTCCGCTAATATGTCAGCTTTTTGGCCAGACCCGACTGCCCGGGTCTGGGATTTTGGCATAATCATTCCATATAACCACATGAACGTTCATCAGGATTTCACAGAGCTATTGAGCCCTCTAAACTATTCGCATTCTCCAATTTCGACTTGGATGATTGTATTCACTCTACGAACTTCTGCCTGAGAGTTATATGCCTTTCAATGTTTTCGTTTATGGTTCCGAATATGGTCGAATATATCTGACGATTCAAACAGAGTCCTTTATTATTCAGAACTGACAATTTAACCAGTAAAGAAAGTCTTAAAGTCGGGCGGGCCGACTTTATGATACCCTACATAACAATTAAAAGGTTTTATGGAGAATTCAATCATACACGCTATGATTATAAGTATAATTCAAGTTCAAAGGACTAAATATGCCGAAGCATTTGTATCTTTAAATTCGGACTTGTATTGCCCATTTGGTGCACAATTAATTTAAATTTGATAAAAATATATATGGGAGCTATATCCAAATCGGAACCGATCTCGATAAAATTTGGCAAAGATATTTCTGAGCTGTATTTGATATATTTCCCTGAATATCGTTGTTACGGAGTGCATATTACGGCTGTGGGTAACAAATATAACAAATCGGACGAACAGTATATATGGGAGCTATAGTTATATCTGAACCGGTCTTCACCAAATTTGATATACCAGCTTCTAGACTCAATTCGGTCGTAAGTGCCACATTTCATCCAATTTGGGCAAAAATTAGACGTGTGGTGCAAAATAAAATGTAAATCGGACGAAGTTATATATGGGAGCTATATCCAAATCTGAACCGATCTCGATAAAATTTAGCAAATGTATTTCTGTGTTGCATTTGATATATTTCCCCAAATATTGTTGTTGCAGGGTGCATATTACGGCTGCGGAGGACAAAAATAACAAATCGGATGAACAATATATATGGGAGCTACAGCTATATCTGAAACGATTTCGATCAAATTTGGCATACTTATTTTCAGGTCCAATCTGATCGTACGTGCAAAATTCCATACTATTCGGACTGATCTTACACGTTTGCTGCACAATAAAAGGAAAATCGGACGAAGATATATATGGGAGCTATATAAATTTTGACCGATTATCTCCAGTTTCAATAGGGTTCGTCCCTTGGGCCAAACAAATGATTTGTGTAAATTTTCATCTGGATAGGGCAATAAATGCGAACTGTGCTTTGTTTACAAAAAATACATGGACAGACGGACAAAACGGACGGACGGACATGCATAAATCGACTCAGAATGTGATTCTATGCAGATCATCAAAAGGAAGTATGGGTCTATCTCGTTTCCTTTTGCCTGTTACAGACAAATGCACAAAGACATAATACTCTGACCACCTTGTGGTGTAGGGTATAAAAATCCGAAGCTGTCCTTACCTAGCTAGTCTGTCTAGCTTTAAAATAAATTCTCCAAATTCGCAAGAGATTCTAATTCTTCTTGTCTTTGCTTTCTAAGTTCTTTCGAAGTTTAACGAAATTCCATGACAGATGTCGAGAAATCTTTATCAAGGATTTTCGTTGCTGCCTCAAAGGCATGTTAGCACTGAGTTGAGCCAAAGTTATACTAACTTTATTTTCCATCACCCAATAAGCTGAACACTATATGTTCAAAAGTTGTTGTTGGTGTTTGATTAGAAAGTAGTTTTTTATCACGTGGAAGTAAAACATCGTGTACAAACTGTTCCATCCGAGGGAGCGCAAAATGTTTCAAAGGACTAAGTCCCGATAAAATCGCGATGGTAAGGACTAGAATTTCTAGCCAAAATTCTCAACTTGTCTCTGGCCACCTCAGTAGTTACTTTTGAGTTTTAGGCGAAGTTCATATGTTTATGATTTATTTGGTTGTTTTTCTTTCGAGGCGGGCTTTATGATCCGATTATTAAATGTCTCAAATCTGTGCTTTATATAATCAACCTCTACTCAAGTATTTCTTTTCATCCTGATTTTCCACCAATATCTACAAAGAATGCATATCAAAGCGCACATTGTGTCTTTATTATATTCAACATAACCTAAAACCACATTTTTTGTGAATGAAATGAATACACACACTCAGACTCACATACTACGGAAAATGATAACACTCAGCAGTCATACACAAGCAACTGACTGACGTCTGCTTTACTTTGTGATAATTGCTGTTTAAGAGGCAACGACTTCTTTCTTGGCGTAGGTCGGTCATGTTGATAAAATATATATATATATATGTTTTATATTTCTTACAATTCTATATATATCTATATTTATTCTTTTATTCGAAAGTATGTCACCTCAATATGGATATTCTTTTTTTTTTTTTTTTTTTTGTATTCCTGCATTTGCATTGACTTATCGTGTGCATTTTTTCTTTACAGCGAAGTTACAGAAGGTGCCTTACAAGTGTGGCGTGCCTTGCCGGAACGCATCAGACAGGATCCAGTTTAGCATCCTTTCGTCAGGAACATGAACGTTTACATGGTAAGCAAGCAATAAACAAGGTTGAAAATGAATTGAAAATTAATTTGATCGAAGATAGTTTTTTTCGAGACGCTTAGGCAAAGCGAACTTAGTTTCGCATTTTCTTAATAAATAAATATGTCTGAACTCAATGCTACATTTCATTACAAGATCTAATAAAATATTTAGTAATTCACAAGATTTTCCCATATTTTCAAAATAAATATGCATCTATGGGAACAATTTTGAATTTAGTTTATTTGAAAATGAACTCTCTAACATTTATATTTAATCCCCTGCGAATCCTTTTTATAGCAATTTTAATATTTCATTTCTCCCTCTTCTTCAAATATTTACCTATCATTGGCATAGAATCTGTTTGTTTTTCCAAACTTCCGGTTAAAGAAGAAATTCAATATCCGCTAGAAATAAACGGAAGATAATTTTTCATAAGAATACACAAAATGTATGGTGTGCGTGTGTGTGTGTGTGATTCACACAATTTATTCAAAATGTTCAAGGAAAACTCGGCTATATCAACTGATTGGCCTTTGAGTGTAAAAACAGCTTTTAAAGTATCATACAAAATTCTACTTCAAAACCAAAAATTTCAAAATCATACGCTGTTTAGTTCTCCAATTGCACAGTGCACCAGTTGAGAAATGTTTCACTTTTTCGCAAGAAGAAGGAAATATAGTTGTTGGTGTTTAAAGAGTAATAATTTAATTTTTTCCTCATTAAAAGTAAGGCGGAAACATCCGTACCGTCCACGCCTTCGTATAGCCCCCATATAACGCTACCTCCCGATATTTTCGGTATTTTGATGATTTTAGCGACCTTATTCTCCGTAATTGTTTCAAATTTGGTATTTGAAATTCGTAATGGATACTACAGCCTAAGACAGAAAATTGTTTGTGCAGGTCCACGTCTTTGCATAGCCCCCATATAACGGTACCTTCCGATATTCGGTACTGTGATGATTTTAGCGACATAATTCACCGAAATTATTTCAAATTTCGTATTTGAATACTATAATGGATATGACAAAAATTGCCTATGCACATCCACGTTTTCGTATGGACCCCAATATAACGGCAACTCCGTATATTCTACATTCTTAAGATTTGAATAGAATTGTTAACGGACTTTTTCTTTTAAAAAATTTCCAAATTCGTTCCATTTGGTGTAGGATACTCAAAGCTTGGGCCGGCCGAACTTAAAAATTTTAACTGGTTATTATTAGAAATTCTGGATTCTTTTCCGGACCAGTCTGTGCAGCAGTAGATTGACTTTTATAAATAACAATTGGAGAAAACATTTAGTGATCAGGCACTGGTGCAAACCCCGACATAATTCATTCAAAAAATCGCAGAAAATACATGATAAATAGGTAAACAATACACTATTTCATTTCCTGAGATGAGTACATCTTGTTTCTATAGACTTTGTGCGACGACTTTTTATGACATCATTTCTTCTAAAATGACACCAAATAGAACAGTTTATGTATTCGCGTAAAAGATAGATTTTTTTTTGCGACCATATGTGAAACAATAGATCTCATCATCATCAAAATCTGAAATTTAAATCGGTTTTAGTCAACTTTTTCACGAAAATCGAAGAGTCTAAAAATTCACCTTTGTCTTTGAATACGTATCCCTAATACCTATTAAATGCAGGCCACAGATTTGCGCATATGCACTCGAGACTGAAACTTGCTTGCGAGTAGAATTGCTTGAAGAGTGGGAGTCTTATTATACCCTCAGCCATATGTCTACAGAGGGTATATATCGTTTCGTACGGAATAATATCATTCTCTTCGAAATAACGGTTTTAAACCCTAGGTCTCTTTGAGCCAAATCCGTTTTAAAGGCATTTAGAGTCGATCTAGGTTTGGAAGTATCAATAATATTATTGTCAAACTTAGGTCGAGTTCGAAAGAAAATTAAAGAGATTTTTGTGCAAAATTTTGCCAACCAAAATATTTGTGTCTGTGCTATGTTAGGTGCGAAAATGGTCAACGTCGGCCCACTCCATCAAGTACCTCCCCCATAAAGGGTCAACATTTTAATAAGTATAACACTTTTAAAATGTCCGAATGTCTTCAAATGTCACATATCCCAATATTTTTGATAACACATGATCTGGTGTACAGATAGGATATGTCGGTCCACTCCTTCTGTTACCACCCCCACAACGAGTTAAAATGTTGAATAGCCATTAAGCACGTAAAACGCGAAATGGCCAACCGATTTCTCTTAAACTCGGCACATCTCAATATTTCTATCAACACGAGATCTGTTGTGAAGATAATAGATATCGGTCCACTCCTTCTGGTACCTCCCCCATAAATGGATAACATTTTGAATAACTAAAACAATCATAAAATGCGATTTAAGGATCCGATTCATATCAAATGTTGCACATCCCGAAATTTCTACAGAATCAACATTTTCCAAAACTCATCACATATCTCATATAAAGTGTAGAAAGTGATCTATATAGGTCAAATCTGGCATCTTGCATTATTTATATCAGAAGTAGGTCACGTGCGAAATGGAGAATAATGACCAACCCTTTCGGGTTGCAAGCCAATATATATGTAAACAAATAGACATTGGCTGAGGGAATACATCTTTCGGCCAAACCGACTGATACTTTTTAACTAGTTTTTCCTTCTTTCTATACCCCCCACCATACATAGTATGAAGGGTATATTAAATTCGTCATTCCATTTGTAACTCATCGAAATAAAAATTTTAGACCCAACAAAGTATATATATTCTGTATATATACTCTGTCCGTCTGTTGTAAACAGGCAGTCGAAACTAATAAGATGTGAAGCTAAAATTTCGCACTGATCTCTCTTTTGTCTGCAGGCAAGTCAAGTTCGATGGGTCCACGATATCGTACCTCCGATATTCGGTATTTTGATGATTTTAGCCACATTTTTCAATGGCATTGTCTGAAATTCTACACAAGGAGTTCTTTACGAGCACTTTACCTCCTGAAAGAGAATTGTCCATATAGGTCCACCATATCGTATATCCCCCATATAACGGCACCTCGCGATATTCCGTATTTTGATGATTTTAGCCACATTTTTCAACGGAATTGTCTGAAAATCTTTACAAGAAGTTCCTTGTGAGTACTTTATTCGCTAGAAAAGGACCATGTCTTCGTATAGCGCCCATATAACGGGTTTCATTTAAGCGGTATTTACCGACGGATTTTTTTTTTTTTTGAAATTTTTGAAGTTTCTTTCAAATGTTGGAGGGTATAAAAAGTTCGGCCCGGCCGAACATAGCTTCTTTTTTACTTGTTATTTTTTAATTTTTTTTCAAGTTTCGCATTTGAATATTATATAATTATGGCTTATTACAAAAGTTGCCTATGCAGGTCCACCTCGTCTATACGACGAGGCTACATTCCACATTTTTAAGATTTCAACAGATTTTATTTTTTTGAAAATTGCCAAATTCGTCCTAAATTGTGGAGGGTATTCAAAGCACGTCTTTGTTAAAACTATGATTTGTTTTTTTTTTTTAACTCATTAAAACATGTCACCGAACTCAATTATATTCCAATTTCCCTCAGGCTATGAACCCGCCGATGTTGATCCATTGCCCAACGATGATGCCGACGATCATGACCACAACAATGGCAAAATCGGCGACGGTAGTGGTGTGCATTTTGTCCGCAGCGGCGGCCAGAATAAAAATTCAAATGCATTTTCACAAATCGGCATTAATGTCACAAATGAGATGGGACAAGTTCGCATTTTGGATGGACGTGATGTGGAAAACAACAACGAAGATCAACAGGACGAGACGGAGCATCATGGACATTCAAAGGTGAGTGGGCTTGGAATTGGAAAAAAGCAACAATAACTAAAAAATTTTAATTTGCTGCAGATTAAAAAGTATTTGATTTGGTTCAAAATCGCTGTGCTGCTGGTGGTATGGGGTGTATTCACCGCATTCCTAATGTCCACCAATGAGCATGTGGACGAGCTGAAACTGATAAGTGTACCGAAAAATGGTACCGAAAGAGGTAAAACTGTCGCATTTTTCCTTTATAGCATTGAATTTAATGTTGTTGTTTATCGTAGTATTCCCCATTACAACCGCCGAACTTAGCCGAATAGGCCTTAGCCTAACGGGAGCTTTTCGTCTGCAGGAAGCCGAAACCGTACAAGATCCCCACAAGCGAGCACCACCTTTGCTAGAAATCTATGTGGAGCGTGCCTATTACAATGAATCGGGTGAGAGGGCTTTCGATGAAATTGTTTCGACCATCTGGAAACTTGACCTGGTCTATCCGGAGTTCCTGGATACCACACGTGAAACACACAAAGCCCATCAATTCCAGTTGAAACCGCTCGAAGGTGATTATGCCAACAATACGAATCTGACGGAACTGTCGTTGCACTTCGTGTCGAACATCGATGCCGAGCTGCCGCTACAGTTGAGCATTGACGAATCACCGATTTACAAAAAGGAGGGAGTCATCTATGCCGCGGTTGTTCTCTGTGGTCTCTATGTCATGATCATCTGGGAAATTGTAAATCGCACCTTTGCTGCCATCATAGCTTCCACCTTGTCGGTGGGTATTTTGGCAGCCCTGAACTCACGCCCCTCTATGGTCACCATTATGGGTTGGATAGATGTGGAAACGTTGCTTTTGCTCTTTGGCATGATGATTCTGGTGGCCATTCTTTCGGAGACGGGTGTGTTTGACTATTTGGCGGTGTATGCTTACAAGGTGAGGCGGAACTTCTCCAAAGCAAGAAATTGTTAAATCTCAGTGATCCTCGTTTTCAGATAACCAATGGTCATGTCTGGCCTCTGATCAACTGTCTGTGCCTGTTCACCGCCATATTATCTTCTTTCTTGGACAATGTGACCACGGTACTGCTGATGACTCCCGTTACCATACGTCTGTGTGAGGTTATGTCCCTCAACCCTGTTCCCATACTAATGTGTATGGTTATCTACTCGAATATTGGTGGTGCCTTGACTCCAGTGGGTGATCCGCCAAATGTTATCATTGCCTCCAATAGTTTCATATCGAAAAATGTAAGTGGCCTTTGAAGATCCCTAAAATGCAATTTGAACTGTAATTGCCTTTTTTCCAGGGCGTCAACTTTGCCATCTTCACCCTACACATGCTGCCTGGTGTAGCCTTGGTCATGTTCACATCCTATTTGCAACTGCGCTACAAGTTCCGCAACATCAGTGATTTGCAATTCAAAGAATCACCCGAAGTAGAAGAGCTGCGACATGAGATACATGTATGGAAGAGAGCGGCTGCCAGTTTGTCTTCATACTCCAAAGATGAGGAGCTGGTGCGTCAGACTCTCATGAAGAAGGTGAATCGCTTGAAGCGTTCACTGAAAAAGAAAATGGCCACAGCTGTTGAACCCGCCATTAACTATCAACAAACTTTGGAGAATTTGCAAGCAAAGGTAACATTTCAATTGATGCCCTAAGAATTTATCTCACTCCTCTCTCTCTCTTTATCTGTCTGTCTCTTTTTAGTATCCCATACGCAACAAACCTTTGCTCATCAATGCTCTTGTGCCTTGGTCTTTGTGATAAGTCTCTTCTTCTTACATTCGGTTCCTGAGTTGCAACGTCTCTCCCTGGGATGGACCGCCTTGTTGGGTGCCATATTCCTAATTATTTTGGCCGACATTGAGGATATGGAAGCGATATTGGCCCGTGTTGAGTGGTCAACGCTTTTATTCTTCGCCGCTCTCTTTATTCTCATGGAGGCCCTTTCCGAGCTGGGCCTTATCGAGTGGATTGGTAATATGACAGAAAATATTATTTTGGGTGTGGGCGAGGAGTCGCGTTTAATGGTGGCTGTGTTAATTATTTATGGGTAAGTTGGCGTGTTGGAAGGAGCATAACAATTCAATATCTCATTTATTGTTGTTTTTGTTATTATTTTCCCTTAGGTTTCTGCCATAGCCTCGGCCTTTGTAGACAATATACCATTGACCACAATGATGGTCAAAATTACCATATCATTAGCTCAAAATAATACATTAAATTTGCCACTACAGCCGTTGGTATGGGCTCTGGCGTTTGGAGCATGTCTGGGAGGTAAGTTGACAACGAAGTTCTTTTGTAATTATGTATGTAACAAATTAACATAATTTTCGTCCTAACGACTATTTATTATAAGATTTATTGAAGAGGAACTATAGAATTCGGTACAATATGTATATTGGTACACATATAGGGTGACAACAAAGTTAAACGCCATAATTTTTAAATGTTAATCGAAATATCGGTTTTAGGGACCAAATCCGATTCAGAACATTTGTCTGTCTGGCTGGTACACACGATAACTCTCGAAGGGAGCATCCGATTTGATCCAAACTTGGTACATCGTAATATTTTTGTCAAACTTAGATCGAGATCGGAGATGGATAATATCGGTCCACTCCTTCTGGTACATACCCACAAAAGGTCGAAATTTTCAAAAAATATATTTTTTGCACAGAAAGAGACAGGATAATCCGATTTTGCTCCAACTTTGCAAGTCTTAATACTTGCGTCAGTGCTAGATCTGATGCGAAAATGGACAATATCAGTCCACCCCATCAAGTACCTCCCCCACAAATGGTCTAAATTTTGAATAATTACAACCCTCATAAAACGTGATGTAAAAGTCCGATTGTCTTCAAATTTCACACATCCCAATATTTATATTAACCCACGGTCTGGTGTTAAGATGGGTAAAATCGGTCCACTCCTTTTGGTACCCCCTCCACAAATGGTCGAAATTTGCAAAAAAAAAAAAATATTTTCTGCACAGAAAGGAAAGCAATAATCTAATTTTGCTCTAATTTTGCAAATCATAATATTTGCGTCAGTTCTAGGTCTCGTGCCAAAATGGATAATATTGGCCTCTCCCACAAAAGCTTAACATTTTTAATAATTATAACTCTTAAAAAATATGATGTAAGAGTCCGCTTGTCTTCAGTAAGACGGAATATATCGCTCCACTCCATCTGGTACCTCCCCCACAAACGCTCAAAATTTTGAATAGCGAAATCAACGTCCGATTCAATTCCAGACATGGTACATCTCAATATTTCCATCAACACTATATCTGTTATATGGATGAAAGACATCGGATTTCTTTTGCTACCTGCCCCACATAGGGTCGGCAAAACCGACCGATACTTTTTTTAAATTTTATTGATTGAGAACAAAAGATGTCGGAAATAGCATCAAATTTTAAAATAAGTTTAAATTTGTTCGAATTATGGCCTTTAAACTGCCAATGAAACCGTCAAACGCTTCCCGAATGTTGCTCTGCGGTATTTTGGCCCATTCCCGGCGAAACGTTTGCTTTCTAAAATACTCCAGACACAATAATCCAACGGATTGGTATCCGGAGATTTTGGTAGCCATTGTGCGGTGAAAATGAAGCGAGGAACCTCATTTTGTAGCCATTCTTGGGTGGCGCGTGCTGAGTACGATGGTGCTGAGTCCTGTTGGAATGTCCAAGGTCTGCGGCCAAAATGTTTGCGTGCCCAAGGCTTTAATACACCCTCCAGAATATTTTCGCGATAATATTCGGCATTGATTCTGATGCCACGCAGAGCGACCATCGGCTGTTATGGCGGTCCACACCATCACCATGGCCGGCCCTTGAGTTCTGGTGGCCAATCGAAGGTGCACATTTTCAGCTGACCTCTTTGTCAAGTTAACACGATCACTTTGTTTGTTTACAAACTGCAGGACAACGAATGTTTTCTCATCGGAGGAAAACCAAATTCGGCAGTTCACCACTTTCGGCCAAACGAAGTCTATTTTTTTTCCGTTGCGATGTAAGTTCTTGCACTTTTCAATGGCTTTACCCCGAGCTCTTTTTTCGATATTGCCGAATAGAATATTGCGATATGTTCAGCTCACGAGCCTTTTTTTGGTCACTGCGACGCGGGTTTCGATCAAATCGCTTCTTTACTTTTCGAAGCATTTTTGTTGATGTTGCTGTTTTCTTCCATCCACTTCCTTGACGCCGCGCTACTCTACCAGTATCACGGTAACGAGCGATGGTACGAGCCACAAAAGATTTATTCACATTTAAATGCTGGAGTGTTCTAACGATTGCCACTTGTGATTTTCCAGCCAAATATAAAGAAATCACACTATCACGCTTCAATTCCATCACGAATAACATTTTTCTGGAAAATTTGTACGCTTGTAAACAATATAAAGTACTGTCTCTGGAATAGTGTTAACAACCGTCGGACGAGTGGCTTAGAAATGACAGAAGTCTGAATTTGATTGCAGTTTTTTCATCTCACCCTGTATGCAGAAATGTTATTGGGTTCATAGTTGGTATGATGTACTTTACATAAATTAGCAATATAAACTTTTTTGTTACGTGAGCTGTACTAAATAAGCATAGTTGGTGTAGGGTATATAGTCGACCCCGCCCGACTTTTGACCTTTCCTTACTGGTTACTCTTTTATATATGTATATAGCGATAAGATATATATACAAAATAAATAATACCATTCTTGACTTCCCGCACTCTTCCAGGCAATGGTACTCTCATTGGTGCTTCGGCGAACGTTGTTTGTGCCGGTGTTGCTGAGCAACACGGTTACAAGTTTACATTCTTGCAGTTTTTCAAGTAAGTATTAAAAATAATGTCAATTTTAAAATACTCTTCTAATGTCCCCCTTCCCCCTCACTTTTCCTTTTACAGAGTTGGTTTTCCCGTTATGATTGGCAGCATTATCATATCAACAGGATATCTGTTAGTCAGCCATGTACTTTTCGCATGGCATTGATGAATGGCCCAAAACGGAGAAGAGTATTTCTTCGGAAAACACAACCATCAATAAAATAAATAATAAATAACTGTAGTTGCAAATTTACCTCGTATAAATGTTAAACATTTTTTTAACAAAAAAATAATTTAAACAAAATTATGATAATTAAGTGCAAATCACCCAACCCCTCCTATTACTCCTCCTCCCCCTTTTAAATTATAAATAGTTAAAGAAACACACCACAGAGTTACTAACAACGAGCTTCGAATAGAGCTTTGATGGCTGCCACGCCGCAATGGTTGGGAATGGTAATGAACAGGACTAAGGACTAAGTCATAAAAATGGGTTTCAACAAAAAATGCAAAATAAAACGAAATACGAATGTCCATAATTCCCTTCCCAAACACACAAAAAAAATAAGAAAAACAAATGCCATGATGATGTGAGAAATGTAGATTTAGTTCCAAGAAAAAAAGCTATTGTGAAAATATAAATTAAATTGAAAGAAATAAGAAACGTAACCTAAACGAAATACAAAGAATTTCATAAGTAGGGAATATAAATTAAAACCCCCCCCCAAAAAAGAAGAGAAAAATGTTATCTGTATCTGTACCATATTTTTTAAGTAAATTAAAACAATGTCTAGAATCCTTGCAGAAATACTACCAACAAAATAGAAATGATAAATGTGAATGTGAGAACAAAAAGAAAATAAGAAAATTATTTTTACACTTGTTGTTATTGTAATTTTTCCTTTAGATCATAAGTCCCAACGTGTATAGCCTTTCTTTCTACTACACCATCAAATAGTTTGTTTTGTTTTCTTCCTGTTTTTTTTTTTTTTGTTTTGTTGTAATTTTAAGAATTGTAAAAAATAAAAAAAAGAATTATATAAAATTCAAAATTATAATACACAGATTGTCAGTACTAAGAGGATAATTAAATTATATTTTTCTGTTCGCCACCTAAATGTAAAAAGATAAAAAAAAAAACAAAATAAAAAGTAGACAAAAATATACAAACATACATTGCGTGATAATGGAGATATTTATTAACATAAAATATTGATGATATTTATTTAAAAAAAAAGTACAAAAAATATATACGTGCATATATATGTATTGGAATCTTTGAGTAGGTATTGAACACAATTTGGGAAAAATCATGTATATACATACGTACGAAAATTCTAAAATAAAATTAGAAAAAATTTAATAAAATTAAAGGATATATATTTTATCATATTGAAGTGAGCAAGTTCATATCATAAGAGGCATGGGTGATATTTTGAATACTATTCTCTAGCAGTATCGCAAGAGAGAGAGAGAGAGAGACACTTTTAAATACAAATAGAAAGATAATATAGAATGCTGTAATTTTTTCATTTATTATTTGTGGTTGGCACAGTCAACCCTTTTTAAAGCAAGAATCTCTTGACCAAGAAATGGATTTTATTTCATAGTACATATTTGTTCGTTTTCTCTCGGGAATGAAACTTAACCGCGAGCGGGATTGCTCGAAGAGTAAGATTTTCTTACGAAGTTTACTCTTCACTCTTTTGTTTTGTGACGGGGCAAAGCGGGGCGCTCCCGAGTGACTCCTTTTCGAAACATTAGAGTGGTAGCCGAATTAGCCTCAAAATATGTGAAGTAGATCGTACCAACTATGAACCAAATAATATTGCTGGGGTGAAATAAAAAAAAACTGCAACAAAATTAAACGCCATAATTTTTACATTTTTTTTTTTGAATTTTATTGAATGAATGCAAAAAATTTCGGAAATACCATAAAATTTTAGAATAAGTTTAGATCTATTCGAATTGGTCACCTTTGACACGAATTATGGCCTTCAAACGGCCAATAAAACCGTCACACGCTGCCCGAATGTTGCTATTTGAATGTTGGTATTTTGGCCCATTCCAGGGGAAGCGCTTGCTTGAGGTGATCGACACTTTGGTATTTTTTAGTGCCAACCTTGCTTTCCAAACGGTTGGTTTCCAACGGGTTGGAATTCGGAGATTTTGGTGGCCAGTGTGAGCTAGAAATGAAGCAAGGAACCTCATTCTTGGGTGGCGCGTGTTGAGTGATATGGTGCTGAGTCCTGTTGGAATGCCCAAGGCCTGCGGCCAAAATGTTTGCGTGCCCAAGGCTTTAATACACCCTCCGCGATAATATTCGGCATTTATTTTGATGCCACGGTCGATTAATACGAGCGGAGAGCGATCATCGGCTGTTATGGCGGCCCACAACATCACCATGGCCTGTGCTTGAGTCCTGGCGGCCAACCGAGGGTGCACATTTTCAGCTGACGTCTTTGGCAATTAAACATGATCATTTTGTTTATTTACAAACTGCTGGGCAACAAATGTTTTCTCATTGGAGAAAACCATATTCGGCAGTTCACCACTTTCGGCCAAGCGAAGCAACGCTTTAGCGCTTTTAAGTCTATTTTCTTTCAGTTGCGGTGTAAGTTCTTGCACTTTATGGAATTTCAATGGCTTTACTCCGAGCTATATATTGCGACATGTTCATTTTTCCTTCACTGCGACGCGGGTTTCGATCAAGTCGCTTCTTTACTTTTCGAACCATTCCTACTGATGTTGCTGTTTTCACTTGTGGTTTTTCAGACAAATATAAAGAAATCACACTGTCCGCTTGAATTCCATCGCAAATATTTTTTTTTCTGGAAAATTCTCACCAAAATGCTTTTGTACGCTTGTAAACCATATAATGAGCTGCCTCTAGAATAATTTTAACAGCTGTCAGACGAGTGGTTTAGAAATGACAGTCTAAAGTTGATTGCAATCTTTTCATCTCACCCTGTATATGTGGGAGCTATAGCTATATCTGAACCGATCTTCGCCAAATTAGATGTACTTGTTTCTAGGATGAATTCAGTCGGAATTGCCAAGATTCAGTTAATTTTGTTTGGTGCACAATAAACCTAATATCGGATAAAGATATATATGATAGCTATATCTAAATCTTATTTATCTGATATTTGGTACCATAGATCATTGCTGTGGAGTGCATATTATGCATATGAGGCTATAACTATATCTGACCCAATTTTTACCAAATTTGATGTACTTGCTTCTCGACTGAATTGCCAAATTGGATTGTCCCAAAATTCAGATCAATTGGATTAATATTGATATTTGGTGCAGAATTAACCCGAAATCGGTTGAAGATATATGGGAGCTACACCTAAATTTGAACTGATTATCACCAATTTCAATAGGGTTTGTCCTTGGACCAAACAAATATTGTTTGGAAAATTTCATCTAAATCGGATAATAAATGCGTCCTGCATTTTGCTCACCAAAGTACATGGACAGACGGACGACATGCATAAATCGACTCAGAAAGTGATTCTATGAATATCCTCAAAAGTAATTATGGGTCTGTCTCGCTTCCTTCTCCATGTTACAAACAAATGCGCAAAGACATAATACCCTTACCACTATGTGGTATAGGGTATTAAAATTTGCTTGCTGCTTGCTGTACCTGTGAACTGTTGGAGAGGGAGTGATCGTGAGCGAATTTTGCTAACCATTTATAGTCCACTTGACCTTATCATCATCACTTTGTTTTTTCTACACCCAGAAGAGCTCCGGCTCCACTTCGCAAATGCATATAAACCAGTAAAGAAAGTTTTAAAGTCGGGCGGGGCCGACTTTATGATACCTACACCACTTTGCTAATTTAGTAGAACTCCGCATAGCAATTAAAAGTTTTTATGGGATAATTCAATCATACACGCTATGATTATAATTATAGTTTAAAGGACTAAAATATGCCGAAGCATTTGTATCTTTTAAATTCGGACTTGTCTTGCCCATTTGGTGCGCAATTAATTTGAAATCGGATAAAGATATATATGGGAGCTACATCCAAATCGGAACCGATCTCGATAAAATTTGGCAAAGATATTTCTGAGCTGTATTTCATATATTTCCCTGAATATCGTTGTTACGGAGTGCATATTACTTTTGTGGGTAACAAATATAACAAATCGGATGAACAGTATATATGGGAGCTATAGCTATATCTGAACCGATTTCTATCAAATTTGGCATACTTATTTTCAGACCTAATTTGGTTGTATGTGCGAAATTCCATACTATTCGGGCTGATATTACACGTTTGGTGCACAATAAAAGGCAAATCGGACGAAGATATATATGGAAGCTATATCGAAATTTTGACCGATTATCTCCAATTTCAATAGGGTTCGTCCTTTGGCCAAACAAATGATTTGTGCAAAATTTCATCTGGATAGGGCAATAAATGCGAACTGTACTTTGTTTACAAAAATACATGGACAGACGGACGGACATGCATAAATCGACTCGACTGTGATTCTATGCAGATCATCAAAATGAACTATGGATCTATCTCGTTTCCTTTTGCCTGTTAAAAACAAATGCACAAAGACATAATACCCTGACCACCTTGTGGTGTAGGGTATAAATATTAAATTGCAGTTCATTCATGTGGTACGGACCTTCAAGAACCCATAATTGTGTTACGTGGTTTTCTCGTCGGCTGGGGTAAGCTCAGTCGCTGTCAGGGTCTCCATAAGGCCCTACCAAACCTTATGAAACGATTGGTAGGGCCATAACCAAGTGGACGAAAATTATTTGTCATGTCTTGTTATGACGATGATGCTAAATGAGTATATGTTCCTCGATAAGCGGGGTAATCATTGCTTATGCTGGTTGCTGTATATTGCTGGGTGGCCTATGTGTTGTTATTGTTGCTGAAATCGTCCTTTAGGCAGAGGAATTAAGAACCCATTCGGTTAGTAAAGTAGGCCAATTTTTTTAGGCCCTCTTTTATAAAGCGAGAAAAGATTCAAAAAAGAGCCTTGCATTTTAATTTTAGTCCTTTGGATTAGGACTAGAATCATTGGCATAAAAGATGCTCATATCGGTTCATGTGTTAGAATGGCCCTCATATTGCCCCGATTTGTATACCCTCCACCATTCTATGGAGGTATATTAACTTTGTCATTCCATTTGTAACTGCTCGAAATATTTATAATAGTCCTTACAAAGTATATATATTCTGGATCAGCGTAAAATTCTAAGACGATCCAGCGATGTCCGTCCCTCTGTCTGTTTGTTTGTCTGTCCGCCTGTCTGTTGTAATCGCGCTATGTTTCGAACGAATTGAGATAGAAGGCTACAATTTTGCATACATGCATAGTTTACCAATAGGCAGCCCAATATAACGGTACCTCCCGATATTTTCATGAATTTAGCGACAGTATTTACCGGAATTATTTCAAATTTAATATGTAAGTTCGTAATGGATACTACAGCGTATGACAAAAATGTCTTCGTATAGCCTCCATATAACGGTACCTCCCGATATTTTCGTAACCGATATTTTCGTAACAGTTTTCATTAAAATGGTAGTTTCGGGAACGCTGGGGACAGGCGTTCGGCTTTTTAGTCAAAATTTTATCCAAGATTCAGGTTCTCATATAGCAACCATATTATTGTACATCCATATATATGGTATTTGATAATTTTAGCGACATAATTTTATGGAATTATATCAAATTATTAGAATTTTATGTTTTTGTAAAATTCTTGAACTTTTGCCTACAATGTATCCTTAGAAGTGGATCGATGTTACCCATCAACGAACTTCATTGAAGTTTTGTAAAAATATGCCAAGTTTGGACCAAGAGAGTTATTGTACGCACCAGCCGACAAAACAGAAGAGCATAACAAAGTGAACTCCAAACGTCCTCAAACTGATATAGGCCAAAGATTTATGAACTTAAACCGTTATTTCGAATATACACATTTTTACGTGAATACGCCAGTGAATGAATATGGCAAATCGGGTGATACTATCATATGAATCTATAACCTGCCTATGAGTTCTATGAGGTCAGAAATCCGAAAAAGCATGGAATATTTAGAAGGAAATCTTGATTTTCGGGACATTTTCGAATTAAACCATAAAGGAACATTCGAATTTCTTGATAATTACGAAGTTTTTATCAAAGAAATTACCAATAACGTATTTCTGGGAATTTAAGATTTAATTTAAAAGTAGCTGAAAATCCTGGACAAAACTCTAAAGTATTATAAAAATGTTTTTAAGTTTTTTGTAATTCGAAATTTTTTTCCGAAAATCATAAATGTTCTTTATATTAAAAAATCATTTTTTTCCAAATGTTTAAATTAAGAAAAAAAAAAACAAAGATAAAATTATATTATTTTCAGCATATTCTATAATTAGTAACAAAATATCATTAAAAAATACATTTTCTCTAAGTGAAAAACTCAATATTTAAACATTCTCTTCTCAGTACTGATTTTCTAAATAACTTATCAGAAATTGAATTATTTACACACTATCTCTAATTATAAAACAATTATTAGTCCTCTAAATGTCTTTAGCTAAGAAGGTTTAATGTTTCTAATGTAAATTTAATGGTAAATCCAAAATTGTTTGTTTTTTTTTTAAACTTTTTTGTTTGTATCACAATTTTAATATGTTGTTATTTGTGTAAAAACGATTTTATTTAGTTATATTTTTAGTCAATAATGTTATTTATATAATAAATAAAGAAATGAAAAACAAATAACCCGAAGAGTTTGAATTTTTAAAATAAATAAATAGGTAAAGTTAAAAACGAAATATTTATAAAAATTGAAACAATTCTATGAATGAAAATGTATTCAAAACAAGTGATTACCTCTGACTTCAAGACGACACTAAAATTGAGAACATTATATAAAACAAGTAAAAAAGCAGATAAGTTCGGCCGGGCCAAACTTTCATTAGCCTCCACCATTCAGAAGGAACATGAAAAATTCCAAAAAAAATGCATATAAAAATGAAACTCCTTATATGAGGACTATACGAAAACATGGTCCTTTAATAAGTATTTTTGTCATTTTTGTTATTTGAAACAATTCTGGTGAAAATTGTCGGTATGTTATGTAGGGTCTATACGAAGACGTGGACCTCTAGTACTAATTAAGATCTTCAAATGCGAAATTTGAAACACTTCCAATAAATTATTTCGCTAAAATGATCAAAATACCCAATATCGGGAGGTACCGTTATGTGGGGGCTATACGAATACGTGGACCTGCACAGACTATTTTCTGTCTCATTACGAATTTCAAATACCAAATTTGAAACTATTCACGTGAATAATGTCGTTGAGATCATCAAAGTACCGAATATCGGGCGGTACCGTTATATGGGGGCTAAACGAAGACCTGCACAGACAATTATCTGTCATAGGCTGCAGTATCCGTTACGAACTTCAAGTACCAAATTTGAAACAATCCGGTGAATAATGCCGCTAAAATCATCAAAATTCCGAAAATAGGAAGGTACCATTATATGGGACCTATACCAAAACGTGGACCTACATGACCCATTGTCAATACCAAAAGTCCTGCAGACATAATATACATTTGAGTACAATTTTATCAACCTACTTCATTTCGTTCGGAAGCTAAAGTGATTCCCACAGACGGACGGACATCGCTAAATCGATAAAGAATTTTATGCTGATCTAGAATATATATACTTTGTGGACCCTAAAATGTATATTTCGAGGTTTCAAACGGAATGACAAACTTAATATACCCTCCATACTATGGTGGAGGGTATAAAAATAGGCAAATTTGGCATAAACCCGCATTTATGGCGCCATTCATTGCTTTAAATTCTCACAGCATTTGCAACTCAATTTTAAGTTACTTAACTTTGTTAAATAAAAATATGCTCCTAAAAGTATACTTCATTAATTTAATGTAATACGAAGAACACCAGCACAACTTCAACTTTTTTATAGCAGCCTAAAAATAGGGTGAGTTCGATGTTAATATTCAGTTTCTACTGACCAAAATGATATACATACTGAGCCACAACAGTATCAAATTCCTTCCTTCCAACCTAAACTATTACTTTGATGACCAGCCGCTGTTAACACCAGCCGCTAAAAAAACTCCTCTTTTTTGCAAATAGTGTCCACCCCTCTCCCTCCACAGCACTTAGCTGGTGTGGTCTGGAAATGTCAATTGCTTGTGCAGCAAAATTATGGTCGCTATCACTGGCTATCCGTCCACCCAGGTGGTCATTACCATAAAAAGAAAATTTGTTAATGTTTGCTTTTTTGGGCGTTAATGAAAAGCAAAAGAAAAACAAATTATTGGAAATTTCTGTTATGTCAACAATGTCAACACTGGCCGCTTGGCTGATGACGGGAGGGGCGGGTGGTGTGTCATAGCTATGGCATCTAAATATATCCACACACTTTAGGGTATCTGCAGTAGACGAAGTGAAAATCTCTTAATGTTGATAATGAAAATGTGAAGCACATACACACATATTTTTGACTGTCATGGTGATGCTAGCTTAGGTTATTGCTGTTGTACGAGGTTATGGTTCAGTTATTGAAATCTGTTTTTTTTTTTTTCTTCAAATCATAATATTATGAAATACTTGCGTTTTCATTACGACTACATGCTATGCTTGATGTACTTTGAAGATTTTCCTCAGGATAAATTTAGGGACTGTAATGGCATCTTTTTTGAAGAGAAGCAGTTAAAAGTTCTGCTGTATATTTGAATTAAAAAGGTATTTTGTACTATAAAAATTTCGAGATTTTATATCACTAGTAATATTTTATGATTTCAAATATAACCAGCCATTAGACAACTACGTTAAGCCTTTATTAATAACGATTGAAATATTGCAAAATATCATATTATTTTTAAAAATTTTATATATCCGCTAAAAAAAATTAATGACAATTTGTTTTGAATATATGTATAAAAATGTCAGATTGTATCAAATATTGTTTTTAAGAAAAACATTCTTATGTATTAAATTCAACATTAAAAAGTTAGAAGTGTTCAGTCTGTGTTCTAATAGATAGAAGAATTCTGTTTCTCAATTTGGGGGAAGTTCTTACATCACGTTTAATGTGAGAAGATATATTGCAAAGTGCGAACTTTGAAGAGAACTGGGCAATAATTTCACTTTTTAAAAGAGAGAGGGAGAGAGCGTCTTTACGTTTTTTTGACCTTTTGTGGGAGAGGTACCAGTGTTTTCCATGTTTGTTTCTTATCTATTTCTAAAATAAACTATTCTCGATTCCTTTCCCGATATTTCAGATACTTTACACTGGCATTATTCAAAATGTTTATCTTTTGTAAGGAAGGTATTTGCATGAGCGTATCAATATTTTCCATTTTTATACCCTCCACCTTATATAGTATGGAGGGTATATTAAGTTTGTCATTCCGTTTGTAACTCATCGAAATAATAATTTTAGACCCAACAATGTATATACAGGATGATATAAAAAACGGCAACAAAGTCAAACGCCATCATTTTTATTTTATTTTTATTTTTTTGTTTTAAATTTTATTGAATGAAAGCAAAAAATGTCGAAAATATCATCAAATTTAAAATAAGTTTAGATTTGTTTGAATTGGTCACCTTTTGCACGAATTATGGCCTTCAAATGGCCAATGAAACCGTCACACGCTGCCCGAATGTTGCTCTGTTGTATTTTGGGCCATTCCCGGCGAAGCTCTTGCTTTAGGTGATCGACACTTTGGTATTGTTTAGTGCCAACCTTGATTTCCAAAATACTCCAGACACAAAAGTCCAATGGATTGGTATCCGGAGATTTTGGTGTCCAATGTGCGCTGGAAATGAAGCAAGAAACCTCATTTTGAATGTCAATGTCCAAGGTCTGCGGCCAAAATGTTTGCGTGCCCAAGGCTTTACTACACCCTTCAGAATATTTTCGCGATAATATTCGTCACTTATTCTGATGCCACGGTCGATTAATACGAGGGGAGAGCGATCATGGGCTGTTATGGCGGCCCACACCATCACCATGACCGGCGCTTGAGTTCTGATGGCCAACCGAAGGTGCACATTTCAGCTGACCTCTTTGGCAAGTAAACACGATCAAACTGATGGACAACGAATGTTTTCTCATCGGAGAAAACCAAATTCCGCAGTTCACCACTTTCGGCCAAGCGAAGCACCTCTTTAGCTCTTTTGATTCTATTTTCTTTCTGTTAAGGTGTAAGTTCTTGCACTTTTTGGAATTTCAAGGGCTTTACCCCGAGCTCATTTTTTAATATTTGCCGAATAGAATATTGCGATATGTTCAGCTCAAGAGCCATTTTTCGGCCACTGCGACGAGAGTCGCTTCTTTACTTTTCGAACCATTTCTGCTGATGTTGCTGTTTTCTTCCGTCCACTTCCTTGACGTCGGGCTACGCTACCAGTGTCACGGTAACGAGCGATAGTAGGAGACACAAAAGATTTATTTACATTTAAATGCTGGTGTGCTCTAACGATAGCCACTTGTGGTTTTCCAGCCAAATATAAAGAAATCACACTATCACGCTTGAATTCCATCACTGTCACTGGAATAATTTTAACAGCTGTCGGACGAGTTAGAAATGACAGCAGCCTGAAGTTGGTTGCAGTTTTTTTCATCTCACCCTGTATTTTGGATCAGCGCAAATTCTAAGGCGATTCAGTGATGCCCATATGTCTGTGTGTCTGTCTGTCAGTGCGTCTGCCCGCCTGTCTGTTGTTATAACACTATCTTTGGAACGAATTGAGATAGAAGGCTAAAATTTTGCACACATTTGTATTTTCCCAGTAGGCAGGTTAAATGGAACATGTCGGTGCACGTTTTCGTATAGCACCCATATAACGGTACCTCCCGATAATCGGTATTTTGATGATTTTAACGACATCATGCACCCGAATTGTTTCAAATTTCGAATTCGAAGTTTGTAATGGATACTAAAGCCTATGTCTAAAAATTTGGCATGCAGTTCAACGTATTCATATAGCCTCCATATAACGGTGTCTTCCGATATTCGGTATTTTGATGATTTTAGCGACATTATTTACCCTAATTGTCTCAAATTTCCAAGCGACTTAAATATTTGCTTTGGAATATACGATATATATATGGCAAACGTATTTCTGAGCTGTATTTAATATATTTCCCCGAATGTCGATGTTAAGGAGTACATATCGCGGCTGTGGAGGTCAAAAATGGCAAATTGGATAAAGTTATATCTACCCGATTTCCACCAAATTTTATCCTATTTGAATTAACACTACACATTTGGTGCACAATAAGCGGCAAATCTGACGAAGATATATATACGACCAATTTTGACCAATTTTCTCCCATTTCAATAGGGTTCGTCCTTGGGCCAAACTACTGACTTTCTGCAGATTTTCATCTCGACCATGGACATACACCACTGTATCAATAGCAACAACGGCAACAGTAAAACCACAAGAACATCCGACGATAGCACAGAAAACAGCTTCAACCAACTAACCGTGTATTCGTTGGCCACTTAACTGACAATTCAACTTTCGACAATATGCCATTTACTGCATAACGCAAATAATTCTAGTTGACTTGGTAATGCCGTTCATATATTGCTTTTGGTTTGATTTACGATAGAATGGCTTACTATTGCAAGGAGCTTGCTAAAAGGTAGTTAGTAATTTTCTGAAGCATTATCTGTCCTCCTACTAACAGAAACGTTGTATGGGAATACTTTTTCACCTGACTCGTATTATATTTTATTTAATACAACATCTTGTTTAAAGGAACATCGGCTTGTTGTCCCTCAGGAGTCTTTGACTCGTTGTCCCGCAGGACCTTCGGCTCGTTGTTTCACAGGTGTTTTTGGCCCATTAAAAAGTATTGAGCTTAAACATTGGTGGTGAATTAGAGATAGTCATAAACTGTAGTGCTAGCTAGAACAATTTCTTATCCATTGTAGACGATTGGGCTGCCGAACACGAACGAGTTTCGATCCATCTGAGAAGGCCTCGAAATCTGCTCCCGAACATACATGCCGGTAGCAATATAAGACGACCTGGATATCTTCTTCGGACTATTTCAACAGTGGGCTGCCATACTCGAACGATTATACCACGAGTCTTCTATCTACCTCAGAAGGACTGGACATACACATCCCGACCACCTACATCGTAAGCCCTATCTACCACTTGTCAGCCCCGACGACCAATTATGAAAGTTCGTGGTTACCTTAAAATCGCCAACATCCCCAACGCTGACATCAATCCGAACGCAAATAGTGTTCTTTTCTCCCTCACTAGTCAACATCCAAAGACCATCCACAAGTTCCCGATTACCTTCGAATTGTCGGATACCTAAACATTAGTACCAATCGTGTACAAACCATACACATAGTTCCCGGTTGTTCACAAATCGGTCATTATTAATCCTAGAATCTCCGATCTCTAAGAGACATCAAAAATATTGAATTTCCGATCATCAACAGAATATCTCTACTTTGAATTTACAAGCATCTCCGAAGTCACTCTACATGCCATATTCATCTCATCGCATTCGAAAACTGATAGATTGTAGTTCAGTATTTAAATCAATAAACATCGGATTTACACCCCAGGAAAGGGTTAAATTTACTCTTTTTATTTCATAAGGTTTAGTGAGTCCTAATGGAGACCCCAGACACTTCAGAGCTTACCTCAGCAGATCCGTATTGAGGCCTTTAGAGTTTATATAGCCATATTAGTCTGTCTCAAAAGAAGTATACGATTTGGCTCAAATTTTGTACATCATAATATTAAATATATAAACATAGATCGAGTTCGGTGATTGACGGTATAGGTCTATCCTTCTGGTACCTCACACAAAAGATTAAAATTAACAAAACCTAAAATAAAAACAAAAAGGAACTTCATATTGATTTAAGTCAGATCATATTGATCTACACATTCTTGTATTATTTTCACAACAGCACGAAATTTTGAATAATAATAACTCCCTTAAAATAATAAATGTCCGTTTCTCTTCAAATTTTAAATAGGTATTAGCTGTTATGTAGAATTTAAAACATGAAAGGCTTCTACTTAGTCTTAAATTGTAAGAACATGCGAAATTCCGCATAGACCTGTCCATATTTCTGGATCTTATGGAAAATAATCAGTTTTGGGGCTCCCCAAATAGTTTACGAACATCTCCCAAACTATTGGGTTCTTATTTAACCGTAACCATTTCGTAATTTAGTCGTTCCGTCATCACTACCAAATTTTCTCTTTATAAATTTTTCTTAAGCCAGTCGCTGAAAAACAATTATTTTACTAACAAAAAACCTTCAAAATTCTGTTTAATTTAAACACAATCTTCTCCGCATTTCAATTTGACAAACATGAATATATCACGTCATTCAAAAATATGACGGAATAATGAAAACGGCCAATTATCCATTGAACTTTGGGCAACTTAAAAAGTGTCAAATTGGCACCATTAAAAAGCAAATTAGACGCATAGAGCCCTGTGATAAACACAATTTAGCTTAGCCGACAAAGCTTCCAAAGTGACACCAACAAATACTCAACTCAAAAGCTGCCGAGTGGCAATAAACCTTTTTCAAAACTGTTCGATGTTGTCAATCGCACAGTAGCGCCAAAGTCAAGACCTTTATGGAAAGAAGACAGAAAAATAAGACATAATTGGTAATCAGTTTAAAACAAAAATAATGTTCGTCGTCGTACCACTTGAGCGACTTCAACAAATTAATTTAAAACAAAAACCCTGAAACAAGAGAAGACGCTTTTTATAAACAAATTAAATCATTTGTTCATGAATTTAAAATACCCGAGAAAGAGAAGGAGTTAATAAAAAGAAACACTGTGAGAGTAAACAGCGGCGAGAGCTTAACAAGGTTATGTTATAACAACAACCACAACAGCAGCCACAGTTTTTGCTGGCATTCCACACTCCGGCCAACTGACAAAGTTCGTGCATAGAGCGAAGCATTTATTGCGCATGCTCAACGTCAAACATTACGTGATAGTTTTGTTGTTGGTTTTTTGTTGGTGGTCTGTGGAAGTGCGATAGTTTTTTTTTTTTTTTTGTCTTCAATATTGAATTGCTTCGCATTCGCCGTTGCTGATCTTAAAAGTGAGTTAAGGCCAAACATTCATACATGGAAATAAGAGAGTGAAGCTTTTAAGTGGTCGTGAACGAATTGCGTGCAAGCTATATTATTTACAAGTCGGACTTATGTACCACTTGGTACCATTAAGTATACACATATAGCTTTAGCTGGGCCCTATATGAAAAATAAAGCTATAACCCTGATATTTGGATCATAGTTGATGTGCAGCGGTAAAATATTGGGGCAATTTTTTAATTCAAAGTGAGAGTATACCCATTTGTGGGGACTAATATATTGGAACTATATACAGGGTGAGATGAAAAAACTGCAACCAACTTCAGACTGCTGTCATTTCTAAGTCACTCGTCCGACAGCTGTTAAAATTATTCCAGTGACAGCTCATTATATTGTTTACAAGCGTACAAAAGCATTTTGGTGAGAATTTTCCAGAAAAAAGTTATTCGTGATGGAATTCAAGCGTGATAGTGTGATTTCTTTATATTTGACTGGAAAACCACAAGTGGCTATTGTTAGAGCACTCCAGCATTTAAATGTGAATAAATCTTTTGTGTCTCTCACCATCGCTCGTTACCGTAATACTGGTGGAGTAGCCCGACGTCAAGGAAGTGGACGGAAGAAAACAGCAACATCAGCAGAAATGGTTCGAAGAGTAAAGAAGCGACTTTATCGAACCCCGCGTCGCAATGGCCGAAAAATGGCTCATGAGCTGAACATATCGCAATATTCCATTTGGCAAATATTGAAAAATGAGCTCGGGGTAAAGCCATTGAAATTCCAAAAATTGCAAGAACTTACACAGCAACACAAAGAAAATAGACTCAAAAGAGCTAAAGAGTTGCTTCGCTTGACCGAAAGTGGTAAAATGCCGAATTTGGTTTTCTCCGATGAGAAAACAATTCGCTGTCCAGCAGTTTTTAAACAGACAAAATGATCGTGCACCTTCGGTTGGCCACCGGAACTCGAGCGCCGGCCATGGTGATGGTGTGGGCCGCCATGAAAGCCGGCGTCGCTCTGCGCTCGTATTAATATTCTGGATTCGCGAAAATATTCTGGAGGGTGTATTAAAGCTTTGGGCACGCAAATATTTTAGCCGCAGACCTTGGACATTCCAACAGGTCTCAGCACCATCGCACTCATTACGCGCTGCCCAAGAATGGTTACAAAATGAGGTTCCTCGCTTCATTTCCAGCGCACAATGGCCACCAAAATCTCCGGATACCAATCCGTTGGACTATTGTGTCTCGAATATTTTGGAAAGCAAAGGTTGGCACTAAAAAAAACCAAAGTGTCGATCACCTCAAGCAATCGTAAACCTTGGAAACCATCTGTGACATCAATATCGAATTTTAGAATTTCAGCTATGTCCCCTCACCCAATACCAAATTAAGTAACATTTAGTACGCATATCCAAATAATCTACATATATTCATCCTAGAAACCAACAGTGATCCAAAATTAGTAGCAATTAGTATTTTCGAATAATTTAGTACCTATTCGTAAAAACTCCACCAGATACCAACAGAGACCTCAATATTCGCGATTCCAGCTCTATACATTTACATATCAAATTTAGTAACATTTAGTACTATTCGTACAATTTTAGTACTCATTTACGATACCATTCTATATCTCAATCCAAGACACCAACAGTTATCGCAATATAAAATTTCTCTATTTAGTACTTTTGGTACAACTACAAAATTTCAACAACTATACAATTTCATCCCTTCACCCAATACAAAATTTATTTCAATTTATTACTTTTCGAACAATTATATTATACATTTCAAAAACCACCTCCATCTTTCCACCCTAAGCACCAACAGTGACCTCGGTATCAGATTTCAGAAATTCATCCCTATTCCAACAGCCAACGGCACAATTTGTGGCATTTTGTACTTTTTATGCGTTTGTGGTACACATTTCCAAAAACACCTCCTTCTCTCAACTACATACACCAACAATGACATTCATATAAATTTTGAATATTTCAGCTCTATCTCTTCACCCAATACCAAGTTTAGTCCAAATCTCAACCTCAAATATCGAATTACAAAATATTATCATTATCCATTCATCCAATACCGAATTTAAACTTTTCGTAAAACAATTGTACACATTTCCAAACCACATCCATATATCAATTCAACATATCAGCAGATACTCAATATCAAAATTGAGGATTCTTTTTTATAACAATTATAGTACACATTTCCTGAACTACCTATATATCCCAAATCCAGAACCAACCTCAACATCAAATTTCAGGATTTTAGCTCTTTTCTTTTACCCAATACCAAATTTAGTACAATTTAGTACTTTTCATACAATTATAGTACACAATTCCCAAACCACCGCCATACCTCATTTCTAGATATCAACAGAGACTTCAATATCAAGTTTGAGGGTTCTAGTCCTATACCTTCACCCAATATCAAATTTAGTACTACTAAGTAATTTTCGTTCAATTGTAGTACACATTTCCGAAACCATCTAGATATGTCCAAGCTACACATGAACAGCGACGCTAATATCAAACTTCAGATTCCAAGCATTATCTGTTCACCCAATACCAAATTGTACCAAATCATCTCTTTATCCAAACGTACCACCAACCCCAATACAATATATCAAATTCATCCGTTCCGCCACATTTCCAAATTTAGTACCATTAAGCACAATTTAGCACAGTTCTCACACTAAGTACACATTTCCAAAACCACCTTCATATGCTATGTAGGTGGAATGTAACTCCTCGAAATGCTCATGTCAGACCCAACAATGTATACATATTCTTTATCAGCGTAAAATTCTATGTCGATTTACCGATGTCCGTTTGTCTGTCTGTTGACTAAGATTTGCACATATGTGTATTTTGTCATTCGAAAATATTACAATATTTATGGATTCGGAACATTATTTCCTGAATATTTACAAGTATACAACAATATCGCTTGAAAGTAATATAGGCTATATACATTTTTGAAATTCCACTTGGAACTGGAGATATAGCATCATCCAAAAAAATTTAGATTTGATATGCACATATCTATTGATCGATTACAGATACAGTCTCCAAATTTGAAATGGAACAAACATAAATGTGCCAAATTATATTGAACTCGGTCCAGTTTTGGCTCCCATATAAATTTTCGGTCGATTTCATGTATTTGATACATCAAACACGTTGTGTATGTCAAATTTCAATGAAGTAAAGAAAAAAACTACGCAACAACCTAATTGACGCTACGATTATTACAGGGAAGGAAGTTGATATATATAGCCAACTAGAATCCCTCCAACAGCTACAAAAATGCCGTTTAACTTGAAAGGATTGCAGTTTCCTACACGGTTAGCATTTGCTATGACAATTAATAAATCCCGAAGACAAACTCTGATTACATGCGGACTAAATTTAGCATATTCCTGTTTTTCTCAAGGTCTAAAACGCATACATTTTATATACAATTTTGATTGCATACAAAAGCAAAAGGGGTAGTGAAGCGCAACGAGAGCGAATTTGGCAATATTCAAAAAAATAAATAAAATTCGTTAAAAATTCTGTTAAAGTCTTAAAAATACAAAAATGTAGCCGTTATATTAGAGCCTATACGACGACGTGGACCTGCATAGGCAACTTTTGTCATAATCGAAATACCGAATATGGGGAGGTACCGTTATATGGGAGTTATACGAATACGTAACCTGCACAGACAATTTTCTGCCTTACGCTGTAGTATCCATTGAAAACTTCAAATACGACATCTCAAACAATTTCGGTGAGTGTTGTACCTAAAATCGTTAAAATACTGATATATGGAGCCTATACGAAGACCTGGACCTGCATAGACAATTTTCTGTCGCAGACTATAGTTCCCATTACAAACTCTAAATACGTAATTTGAAACTACTCCGGTGAATAATGACGCTAAAATCATCTACTTCATTTCGTTTGTAAGATAGAGTGAAAGACGAACGGACATCGCAAAATCGACATAGAATCTTATGCTGATCAAGAATATATATATATATATATATATATACTTTGTGGGGTCTAAAATTATTATTTTGATGTATAGTGGTGGGTACAAAAAGAAACCAAAGTTTTGTACTAAGAATTTAAATCAGGTTCAAATTCACAACACAAAACTAATGAAATTACAATTTTGATGAAGAAATGCCCTGCCTTGGATTTTCTCATCCACCCAGACAACAAATGTTGTCGCAAACATAACGCTGAACCAAGTCTACCGACGCTGCACCAAGTGCAGCTGAGCGAAACTTTGAACACAGAAACATAAGCTTGTAAAACGCTTAACTAAAATTGTACAAAATGTTGGCATTCAGTTAACGATTAAGCGCGTAAGAGTAAAGTACCAAAAAATTGTCAGAGGGCCAATAAACCCAAAATCGATAACAAAAAACGTGAGTGGCAGCAGTGACGACAAAGTTGAGGGAAAATACAAAAATAAAGCAAATTAAAAAAATAATTGTAAAAATTACCGAATCGAAAAAATAATAAAAAATATTAAATATAATGCCACTGTTTCTTTTACTAAAACAAAATACAGTTTTTTTTTTGTGAATTGTGGAGATTCGTTTGACAAACAACCACAAATATTTATATTGGAATGTTGCAAAACATTGATGAAATAGAATGGAATTCATAAATCCAAAAAAATATTTTAACATAATTTTATGTTAATAAAAACAAAAAAAATCAAATAAGTTAAAAGAAAACATAAACGAAACCAAAGGTGAATGCACAAAAACCGCGCAGTAAAATGGAATTCAAGAATTTGTAGTAAAAAATAATGAAAACACTAAATCAAACTCAAGGCCGTTTAACTGTTTTATTTATTATTAATTGACCAAAAAAACAACAAATTACAAAAACACGAAAATAATAATAAAACAATAAATACAACCACAACTATTGTTACAAAATTCGTTACGCTTTGTTCTTCAATTATAAACAATAAAGCAATTTTTTGGTTATGAAAAAATCAGAAAAAAATATTATTAGCCATATATGAGTATGAATAACGGTCCGTGTGTGTGTAACTACTTCTCTGCTAATAAAATTTACCAATATTTACCAAAAATATATCACGAAAAAATAAAAGACACAAAAATACCTTCGTACATTCATGCATTCGCCAATCAACCGCCCGCCTAGCATACAGAGTGGATATTTACTCCGTACCTGTAACTGTGGCCGGCCGTATGGGCCAAAAGTGAGAGTGTTTGGCAATTGTTTAACCGGCCACTTTTGGAATATCAGACGCGTTATATTATTGTATGAAAAACAATAACAACAGCAACAAAACAAAAACAGAAACGCCATCATAACCAACCCACGGACAACAAACAAACGAAATATAAACAACAACAACAATAACTTGATTCATAAACTGACCAACCTCACAGTGTGTGAAATACATACATACATACATGCATAGAGACATACATACGTGAATATTCAACTACGGCACAATAAACTATTTTGTTAACACTGTGTGAACCGGATGGGGTCAAAATGTTTACAAAAAATTTTTATTGAAAAAGTCTTAAGGTTCGACCTCCACGAAGACTTAAAGATAATCTTTAAGGAAAACTCAAAAGTCGGGCGGGTCCGATGCATATTTAGTAGAGCTCCGTAACAAAAGAATTTATTTGATGTATATCATGCCACCTATCAACATTTCGCTTAAGAGCAGTTATAGTTTGCTTTCAGAGGGAGGGATATCCAATTCTGAATAGATTTTCACTAATCGAAATCGGCTGAAGATATATATAGGAGCTATATATTTTATAGAGGTATTCCTGGGCTATATCTGATATCCGGTACCAAATATGATTTTTGTCGAAAACAGATTACGAATGTGAGGGACTTAAACACCAAACCGGATGAAACATATGTAGGGAGCTATAGCTATGTCTATTTGGTTCACAATTAACCCGAAATCGGTAGAAGATATACATGGGAGCTATATCTAAATCTGATCCGATTATCACCAATAGGGTTCTTCCTTGTGACCTGCATTTTGTTCACAAGAATACATGGACAGACGGACGGACGGACAGACCGACTGACATGCATAAATCGACTCAGAATGTGATTCTATGAAGATCATCAAAAGAAACTATGGGTATATCTCTCTCCCTTCTCCAAGTTTTTGTAAAATAAAATATTGTAATGTCAGAAATTTGAAAAGAATCGGATGGGTATGTCGCATTTTATTAGCCTTACAGGGTGAGATAAAAAAACTGCAACAAAGTCAAACGCCATAATTTTTATATATTTTTTCTAAATATTATTGAATGAAAGCAAAAAATGTCGCAAATAGCATACAATTTTTTAATAAGTTTAGATTTCTTCGAATTGGTCACCTTTGACACGAATTATGGCCTTCAAACGGCCATTGAAACCGTCACACATTGCCCGAATGTTGCTCTGCGGTATTTTGGCCTATTCCCGGCGAGGATCACCGCTGCCTTGAGGTGATCGACACTTTGGTATTTTTTAGTGCCAACCTTGCTTTCCAAAATACTCCAGACACAATAGTCCAACGGATTGGTATTCGGAGATATTGGTGGCCATTGTGTGCTGGAAGTGAAGCGAGGAACCTCATTTTGTAACCATTCTTGGGCAGCGCGTAATGAGTGCGATGGTGCTGAGACCTGTTGGAATGTCCAAGGTCTGCGGCTAAAATATTTGCGTGCCCAAGCCTTTAATACACCCTCCAGAATATTTTCGCTATAATATTCGGCATTTATTCTGACGATTAATACGAGCGGAGAGCGACCATCGCCTGTTATGGCGGCCCACATCATCACCATGGCCGGCGCTTGAGTTCTGGTGGCCAACCGAAGGTGCACATTTTCAGCTGACCTCTTTGGCAAAGCGGAGTCGGAAAAAACCAAATTCGGCAGTTCACCACTTTCGGCCAAGCGAAGCGGTGTAAGTTCTTGCACTTTTTGGAATTTCAATAGCTTTACCCCGAGCTCATTTTTCAATATTTGCCGAATGGAATATTGCGATATGTTCAGCTCACGAGCCAAGCCGCTTCTTTACTTTTCGAACCATTTATGCTGATGTTGCTGTTTTCTTTCGTCCACTTCCTTGACGTCGGGCTACGCTAACGGTAACGAGCGGTGGTACGAGACACAAAAGATTTATTCACATTTAAATTCTGGAGTGCTCTAACTATAGCCACTTGCTCTAAGGGTAGCCACAGTGTCTGTGTGTTTTTTCAATTTTATGACATCAAAATATTGTTGTATATGTTACAACAAGTGAGAATATTAGAAATATCGGTAACCTTTTTCCAAGTTCATAGTAGTGTGTTTTACATATTCCAAATGGGTAGGTGAGTACCCGATATATCAGGCTCAAGTTGCGTCCACGAATGGACAATATTGATGCGATATGATATCAGAAAGATTCTTCCAGAAATGATTAGTGCGGATACGAGTTCTTGAATTGACATATATAGGTATACGCCGATTAAATGTATTTTGATGATGAGTCACATTTTTTAACAGAACTGAAAAAATATTTGAAATTTATATTGGTTTGTGTAAGTACAGGTCTCCATTTGACTGAGCACCCATTGGTATTTTTATGCACATCTTACCTGCTGTTACTACTCTAAATTAACGAAACGGTTGAATTGCATATCTCGAAATAGATCAAGGTTTCGTTATCCTATGGACGACAATCATTAAAAGCCCAGCCCAGCCTATCTCGAACTTTTCGGTTTTGAATTAGCATTTAATTCTGCAAAAATAAAATCGGTACAAAAAACCCTCACGATTCACATAGTGTTAAAGAATGGATTAAGCCACACCATATAATAACGTCGGATATAAAAATATCTGCAAGACAGAAAACTTGTTTTATATGGTCACGACAACTGGGACTGGTGGAATGGTTACAAAACCCCAACGAAAAAACGTTTATTTGTATTACTTGGCCAATGTTTCAGCATGCCACATGTTGCACACATGATACGAGCTATGCAAACATAGACACACACACACACATGCATAGACGCATGTGTTTTAACCCACTTTTGAGTTGACGTATTATTCCCTCTAGTCGTGTGAACAACCTTTAAACAAGTTTGCCACTATTTTGCCAAACTGCCGTACATTGCCTTGACAGCACACACACACATATAGACAGACACATGCATATATTACTTTCAATTTCAGTTCAACTTAAAGGAATGCTTTAGAAAAAACAAAACAAGTTGTTGGTTCTTCATGTGATGTAATCGGAGTGTATTAAGTGTCCCCCTTTTTTTGCAATAAAACAACGCCCTCTATAAATGTTTAATAATGCCACAAAGATCGCCCTTCAAACAATCACATCATCAGCAGCAGCAGTTTCATCATCAATCACCACCGGTTCTACAAGAAATCCAAGAGGCACAACTTCAACGTCATCGTCGTAGTGAACGCCAACGACATCATTGTCATCATTATGGCCTAAGTTTGTTAGCGTTGCCAGTATTAGCCATCTTTTTAGCCCAATGTAAGTATGATCCAACTTGTTTATTTGATAATCGGAATTTAATTATAATTAACAGAGCTGAGTAGCGATGGTAATCCACACACAAGCGCACACAAATTAAATATTGAAATGTGGGTTAGGAATCCAAATTTTAATGCAATGCTTTAAATGAATTTGTATGTTTTTTAGAGTAAATATTGGAAATAGATTTTGTAGGGTGGCATATATTATGGGATGGATGATTGGTATGTTAAGGTTGTCTTTTTACACCCTGCATATTAACTTTATCGTTCCTTTTGTAACTGACCCCGAAATAATATAACAATATTAGTTATGCCCTCAGCTATATGGCTACAGAGGGTATATATCACTTGATAAGGCCCTGTGTCTCTTTAGACCAAATCCTTTTCAGGACATTTGGAATCGATATAGATATGTCCGTCCGTCTGTCTCTCTGTCTGTCTGGCTGGTGAGAACGATTAGTCTCGAAGGTAGTATCCGATTTGGTCCGAACTTGGTACATCGTAATATTTTTGCCAAACTTAGATAGAGTTCGGGATGGGCGAAATGGGACCACACCTTCTGGTACCTCCCGCACAAAAGGTCAACATTTTCAAAGAAAGCAAGCTAACAAGTATCAGTCGGTTGTGATTACAGATGTATACCCTCAGCCAATATTCGAGTATTTAAATATATTTAGACTTCTGTTATGATTATTCAAATTATTGACCCCCTATAGAGTAGGTTCCGAAGGAATGAACCAATATTGTCCATTTCCTATCAGACCTAAATAAATATGATATAAATATTAGGACGTGCCAGGTTTGGACTTTATCGGTTATTTCCTACACTTTATATAAAATATGTGATAATTTTTAGAAAATGTTAAAATGTGCGTGAGGTTCATATAGTCGACCGAAGTATTCCATTTTCATACTTCATTTAATACAGATAAAAATATTGGTACGACAAAATTACAAGAATATCGAATATTTATATCCAATTTTATGCGAAATAAATTCCATATTCATCCCAGGTTTCTGGTTAAGAGAAATATTTTGTTTTTAAAGAATCATTGACTTGTTCCACAAGTTATTACAAATAAAATATTGAAAATTGTGATGCTTTGAAGGTGAGGTTCCTGTAGGGGTTCGTAGTTATGTATCATCTTCACAATATATCTTATGTTAGCAAAAATTTTTGTATGTGTGAAATTCGAAGAGCGTTGGATGCTTCTTTAGCGTTCTTTGAGCGTTTTGTTTTTCAAAATCTTGCAGCCTATGTGGGAGAGGAAACAAAAGAAATGGTCCGATCTCTACCATCTTTATAACAAATCTTGTGTTGATGGAAATATTTAGATGTACCAAGTCTGAATGGAATGGAATTCGGGTTTTATGAGCTTCATGGATAAAATTTTGACCCATTAGACTTACATTACACAGACTTACAGACTTACTTCTTCACAGCAGACCTTGTGTTATTACAAATAATGGGATGTGTGAAATATGAAGAGAAAAGGCTGCTTATTTTGGATTTTATATTCATTGTGGTTATTCAAAACTTTGACCCTTTGTGGGGCAGGTACTAGAAGAAATGATCCGATCTCTACCATATTTATAACAGATTTTGTGTTGATGAAAATATTGAATCGAATCGAATGTTTATTTCGCGTTTTATGAGCTTCATGGATATTCAAAATGTTTAACCTTTGTGAGGGAGGTACCAAAAGGAGTGGACCGATATATTCCATCTTCACACCAGACCTTGGATTAATAACAATAGTGTTCTGTAAAATTTGAAGACAATCGGACTCTTACTTCACATTTTATAAGAGTTATAACTATTAAAGTATTGTACTTGATGGAGTGACCTGATAATATCCATTTTCGCACCTGACGTAGGACTGATGGAATTATTAGGATTTGCAAAGTTGGAGCAAAATCGAATCATTCTTGCACTTTTTGGGCAGTAAAATATATATTATTACTATTATTTTTTTTTTTGAAAATTTCGACCTTATATGGGGGTGGTACCAGCAGGAGTGGTCCGAACTCCGATCTAAGTTTGATAATATTATTTCGATGTACCAAGTTTGGACCAAATCGGATACTCCCGTCAAGAGTTATAGTGAGCACCAGTCAGACAGACGAACGGATGGACGGACACCCCTAGATCGACTCCAAATGTCCTGAAATGGATTTGGTTTAAAGAAGCCTAGGATCTATAAGTTTTATTTTGATGAGGCACGTTTTGGTCGTATCAAATAATGCATACCCTCTGTAGCCATGTGGCTGACGGTATAAGAGTGCGAAATTAATCCGTCTGTGGAAATCAGTCTAGCTTCCGAACGAAATGATGTATGTTGATAAAATTTTACCCTTAAGTATATTATGTCTGCAGGATTTTGGTATTAAAAATGGGCCATGTAGGTAAACGTTTTGGTGCAACCCCCATATAATGGTACATATTTTCGGTATTTTCATGATTTTAGCGACATTATTCACTGGAATTATTTCAAATTTTGTATTAAAAGTTCATAATGATTTACTACAGCCTATGACCGTGCTGGTCCACGTCTTCGTATAGCCCCCTCCCGATACCTCCCGATATTCGGTATTTTGATGATTTTAGCGAATTTATTCACCGGAATAGTTTCAAAAAAGGCGTACACTGTTGTACGATTTTTCCATTTTTTGCGTATCATTTTATTAATTGCATACAAAGTAACATAAAGTTCTAAATTCCCTTCCCTAAAGTTCCCTTCTGCAATGGTACAGTTTTTAGTATCTTGTGGTACAAGTTTCCAAACTACGAATATTTCTTTACGCACGAGGCCAATCCTTCTATATTCGAGTAAAACAGTTTCACAACAAGTCTAAGGCTGGAAATACATAAAGAGCTTATTTGGATGGCTTAAGTCATCGGCTGGCTTCGTCGTAGATGAACAAAGGAGGTTTAGGTTGACTTAGTTCGATTTTGGCCCTAGGCTCCTTTGTTTATTTCCGAAGAAGCCAGCCGATGACTTAAGCCATCCAAATATGCTCTTTATGTATTTCCAGCCTAAGTTCTATAAAAATTGATAAAATATAATTCACCGATTTTGAACGTTTTCACAGAGTTTTCCATCGGAATTTAATTTGAAACATCTTGGTATCAGTAAAAACAAAAAAATTTCAATACAGATCCTCGTTTTGGTATGTGCCCAACATAGTTATTTTAAATGTTTTCATAGAACTGGCTGCAATTTGGTTTCTTAAAGCACTACTCACTTTTCTATTCTACATTACACGGCAGAAAAATTTCTTATAGGGTGTTTTCACAACCAGCAATGCCTACTAAGCCCATTCGTATTGTTTTAGTTTAAAACAATTTTACATTTTGATGTCTGCTGCTTGAATTTGATCAAACAGGTTTTTTTAATAGTTGGACTTTTGAAATTTGTAGCATCCATGTGAGAGCGAACGAACCAACGAACACCTGTCGGATGTGTATTTTAGACAACGATAACGAGCTCTGCTCACACACAAAGTGTCAAGGTCATTGGAAATAAGAGAAATACATGAATTGACATCATTGGACTTTGTTTTCTTTTCTTCTACCAACACCTAGAATACATCTGTGTCTTTGCGTTCAAATAAAATGCCGTAAAATCCTAATGGAAGGTAAAACGAAATAATTCATTGAAAACGTATTCGCATTCTGTGGTCTGTCTCATCATTGGGACATTACGTTCGAATTCTTAGAGGCATAAATTAGCTGCTACTTTATAAGTTTAGTGCTAAGGTCGCCGCGAATAATTTTATGATAATCAACAGTTGTTAACAGATATCAGGGTTAACATTAATAACCCTAACACAATGATCATTGGAATCTGCATTGAAACCGCTCTAATCAACAACATGAGCCAGCAACGACAGCTGAAATAAAGACATTCAAAAAGATATTCAGATTTCAAAGTAAAATAAGTGGAAAGAACAAACTGAGGACGTAGTTGATTTTTAGCAACCTTTCCCAGAACTTATAACCTAATAAAAGAAACGCTTTATAGCATAGTATACAGGGTGAGATAAAAGAACTGCAACCAACTTCAGACTGCTGTCATTTCTAAGCCACTCGTCCGACAGCTGTTAAAATTATTCCAATGACAGGTAATTATATTATTTACAAGCGTACAAAAGCATTTTGGTGAGAATTTTCCAGAAAAAAAAAGTTATTCGTGATGGGATTCAAGCGTGATAGTGTGATTTCTTTATATTTGGCTGGAAACCCACAAGGGGCTATCGTTAGAGCACTCCAGCATTTAAATGTCAATAAATCTTTTGTGTCTCGTACCACCACTAGTTACCGTGATACTGGTAGCGTAGCCCGACGTCAAGGAATTGGACGTAAGAAAACAGCAACATCAGCAAAATTGGTTCGAAAAATAAAGAAGCGACTTGATCGAAACCCCCGTCGCAGTGGCCGAAAAATGCTGAACATGTCGCAATATTTCTTTCGGCAAATATTGAAATATGAGCTCAGGGTAAAGCTATTGAAATTCCAAAAAGTGCAAAAACTTACACCGCAACAGAAAGACAAGTAAAAAAGCAGTAAGTTCGGCTGGGCCGAACTTTAAATACCCTCAACCATTTGGAACGAATTAGAAAATTTTCAAAAAAATGTAATCCATTGAAAATTCTGTTAAAATCTTTTAATTACCTAATGTAGGAAGGTGCCGATATATGGGGGGATATACGATATTGTGGACCTTTATAGACACCTTTCAGGGGTTAAAGTGCTCACAAAGAACTCCTTGTGTGAATTTTCAGACAATACCATTAGAAAATATAGCTAAAATCATCAAAATACCGAATATCGGGGGTACCGTTATATAGGGGCTATACGTTAACCTATATAGAGAACTCTATGTCAGGGGTTAAAGTACTCACAATGAACTCCTAGTGTGGATTGAAAAATGTGGCTAAAATCATCAAAATAATATTCAAGATTTTATCGTTCAAAATTGTTTACCTTTTTTAGGAAGGTTAAGGATCATTCGGCCAATATTTTCCATGATAACTTCTAACTTAAGTTTAAAAGAAAACAAGTAAAAAAGTTGTAAGTTCGGCCGGGCCTAACTTTGAATACCCTCCACCACTTGGTACAAATTTGGCAATTTAAAAAAAAAATAAAATCCATTAAAAATTCTGTTAAAATCTTAAAAATGCCGAATGTAGCCGTATATTAGGTTATATACGACGACGTGGACCTGCATAGGCAACTTTTGCCATAAGCTATTTTAATATTAAAATGCTTAACTTGTAAAAAAAATTTGTTTATAATATAGCTAAAATAAATAAAATACCGAATATAGGGACGTACTATACGTGGACCTGTAAAGACAATTTTCTGTTATATGCTGTAGTATCCATTACGGACTTCAAATACCAAATTTGAAACAATTCCGGTAAATAATGTCGCTAAAATCATCAAAATACCGAATATCAGGGGTACCGTTATATGGGGTTTATACGAAGAATTGGACCTACATGGCTCATTTTCTGCCTTAGGCTGTGGTATCCGTTACAAACATCAAATACCAAATTTTAAACAATTCCGGTAAATAATGTCGCTAAAGTCTTAAAAATACTGAATATCGGAGGGAACAGTTATATGGGAGCTATACGAAGACGTGGACCTACATAGTCAATTTTCAATACTAAAAGTCCTGCAGACATAATACACATTTGGGTAAATTGTTATCAGCTTACTTCATTTCGTTCGGAAGCTAGAGTGATTTCCACAGACGGACAGACGGACATTGATAAATCGACATAGAATTTTATGCTGATCAAGAATATATATACTTTGTGGGGTCTAAAATGTAAGTCGGGTAAAAAATATTGCAATGTACTAAGTTTCGAACAACTCCAAATGTTCTAAATTGAATTTTGTCCAGAAAGACTTGGCGTCTATAACCGTTACTTCGTTGTGTCACAATTTGCTCTACAAATCATATATATCCTCTGTAGACTGTATAAGACTGAGGGCATATTTAAAAATACGTAAAATCAGAACCAAGTCTACAACATATATGATATCGGTCAGATAAATGCTGAAAAGGTCACTTTGAGAGACAACCTGTCGTATGCTAGCCCTTTGTTATTCAGTGACATTTATTGCAGACATGATACGAAGATTGGTGTAAGTTGTTACTTTTACTGTATTGGTTGTAAGAGACCTGAACAGATCATTCAATCTTTTTATACCCTACACCACATAGTTGTAAGGGTATTATGTCTTTATGCATTTGTTTGTAACATGGAGAAGGAAGCGAGACAGACCCATAGTTTCTTTTAAGCATCTTCATAGAATCACTTTCTGATTCGCTTTATGCATGTCGTCCGTCTGTCCATGTATTTTTTTGAACAAAATGCAGGTCGCATTTATTATCCGATTGAGATGAAATTTTCTACAAATGATTTGTTCGGCCCAAGGACGAACTCTATTGCAATTAGTGAGAATCAGTTCAAATTTAGATGTAGCTCCCATATACATTCTCAAGCGATTTCTGGTTAATTGTGCACAAAATGGCAAATATCAGTCCAATTTGCCCTTCAACGGAATTCAGCATAGAAGCAAGTACATCAAATTTAGTGAAAATCGGTTCAGATATTGCTATAGCTCCCACATACATGTTTCATCCGATTTGGTGTTTAAGTCCGATACATGCGTAATGTGCACTTCACATAAAAAATATTTGGTACCAAATAACTTATGGAGCTCAAAACCACCTCTGAAAAATTTTATGGAGATCGGTTCAGATTAGGATATAGTTCCCATATATATCTTTATCCGATATCTGGTTTATTGTGCAGCAAATGTCTAATATCAGACCAAATGGAATGAATTTTGGCAATTCCGACTGAATTCGTCCTAGAAACAAGTTCTCAAATATGGTGAAAATCGGTTCAGATAAAGCTATAGCTCCCATACATATGTTTCATCCGACTTGGTGTCTAAGTGTCTCATATGCGTAATATGCACTCCACAAGAATAATCTTTAATACCAGATATCAGATACAGCTCAGAAGTAAATGTCCAAAATTTTGTCAAGATCGGTTCAGATGTGGATATAGCTCCCATATATATCTTCAATCGATTTTGGGTTAATTGGTGCACCAAATGGCAAATATCTGTCCAAATGACCTGTATTTTGGCACATCCGAACAAATTCAGTCTAGAAGCAAGTACATCAAAGTTGATGAAAGTCGGTTCAGATATAGCTATGGCCCCATATATATTTTTCATCCGATTTGGAATTTTAAGCGTAATATGCACGCGTAATATGCACTCCACAACCATGATCCTTGGAACCTAATATCAGATACAGCTCAGAAATAATTCTGTCAAATTTTTTCGAGATCGGTTCAGATTTTTATATAACTTCGATACACATCATCGCCTCCGTCAAATTTGTTGAAAATCGATTCAGAGTTGGATATAGTTCCTATATTGTTACTACTCTATAAGGTTCATGGTACAATGATATCAAGGTAGGGCTACGATACCATATGATTTTATTTTTTTTTTTATTTTCTTGGATTAATATGTCATCTTTATTTGTTTATGTATGTGTTTTCTTTTCAATAACAAAAAAATTGTTCAGAAAACATTCAAATTCGGGTGTTTTCAAAATGTTTATTTCAACTCAAATTTAGAGTTTTTGTAGTGAAATAATAATAGTACATGATTTTGAAAAGAAGTGTTGACCTTTAATTCAGTTATCGCGGTTTTCAATTATTTGTTCAAAATAAATGCAACAATTTGTTTAATTTTTTATTTTTTTGATACAAATTCTGACATTACAAGCCAAACAGATAGACCTCTATACTTGCAATTTTTTCAAAGTTGGCCTACCTTCTCTTCATTGTACCATGGTTGGTATGACCTACTTCACATAAATTGCCAATATAAACTTTTTTTGTTGAGGTCTACTAAATACACATAGTGATGTACGGTATCATATATTCGGCCCCGCCCGACTTTTGACCTTTCCTTATTGGTCTTGAATTGAATCTATGAGAATGTTAATCCTTCGCAAATTTCTTAGACATTAAAGTAGTTTGAGATGGATTGGAGACGGTTTTTACACTTCATAAAATAGCCGTACGCCTAAGGAGAAGCGTTGATAAAGCTTCTATGTTGTTTGTATGAAATGATGTAATTAACCATTTCAGTTCCCTGCCGACACAAAAATATTTATTTATAGGTCTACGTTTTTTGGCAATAATCATCAATGCGTCACACACATCTGTCACTTTCGTATAGCAACACACCCAACCCCAATAGCTTTTCACCCTCGTAAAAGCATTGCAACATTTCAAGTGTTAAAATCATCAAAAAATGTTTGGTATGTAAACAATTTCGAAGATCCCACCTAAGATCAACCAACGACAACAAATTTCGATATTTTGTTTTGTTTGTTTTAAAGATAAAACTAAATAAAAGTTTGGCATTCCGAGACACTGATCCGTGATTATGCATTAAAAAGCCGAACGAGGCTGCTCCAGCCAAGCTAGCCAAGCGTTCGTTTTCAATGATCCGTTTCAGATACATGTATTGAGGCGCACATGCGTATCTTCATAGAGCTGACTAATAAAAGTTTGTGTGCCTTGTATTATGTAATTCAATACGCACAAAGTGAAGATAAGACCACTGAATTTATATTGAATTAATAAAATATTTTAACTTGAGTTTTTTTTCGTTTTTTTTTTTTAATTATCAACTGACATCTTAACTGATGTATTACTCATTTAGCCATATACCAATTGGTTAGCCAAGGTATGTTGATGGTGTTAATTGAATTCAACCTACATTTTTATATTAAGTATATTTTATAGAAATTTTAACAAGGCCGACCGGTAGTAAAATCTTGCTAACTATTATTTTCGTATTTCTTGTTCCAAATTCCATGATCGAAAATGTTTTTGCGAAAACTTGGGATAGCAATGATCAAATGCAAAATTGAATTAAAACACTTACTCCAATGGACAATGCGGAGCGCTTTTTCCAGAAAATGTAAAACATCATGTTAAAAGGCATCAGTCGATTTTATCGACAGATATGTACTATTAGCTTATGTCTGATAATAAAATATATTTTAACTTGATTATTCAAAATGTTTAACCTTTATGGGGATGGTACTGAGGCAGTGGGCCAATATATTCTATTTCTGATCTAAATCTGATATAATTATTGCGATGTGCAAGGTTTGGACTATATCGGTTTGTTTTTTATTTTTTTTTTTTTTTGGAAAATTTTGTACTTTTTTGGAGGAGGTAGGAGAACGAGTGGATGTGCTAAATAAGATAACAAAAAATAAAACAAAATATTTAGATGTGCAATTATTACTTATTTCCAGTTTTGTGGGATTAACTGGTAATCAGTATTTCTTATATTTTGTGGGAGAGGTACCAGAAGGGGTGGACCGACATATTTCATATTTACATTACATCTGTGACTTACAGAAATAATATAACTTTACCCTCTACCACGTACCAGGAAAAATGGGCCGATGAGTTCCATATTCACATTAGAACTAATGTTGATGAAGGTATTGCATTGTGGGATGTTAGAAGAAAATTGAACTAAGTATTTTTAATTTTATGACACTTGACTTCTTTAAAATGTTGACCCCTTGTGGGGGAGGTATCAAAAGGAGAAGGTCGATATTCACATTAGATCTCGTTTGCGATATACTTAGTTCAAAGAGAATCGCTGACCTTTTTCGCTTGTTATAAGGGTTATAAATAACCAAATTGTTAATCATTCGTGGGGGAGGAAGGAGTGGTCCGAAAATTGTCCATGTTCACACCAGATCTCGTGTTGATAAATAAATTGAGATGTACTAACTTCCAAGATAACCGGACTTATATCATTCATATTTTATAAAAGTTTTTATCATTCTAAAATTGTACCCTTTGTGGGGAATATAATTGATGAAGTATAGGGGGGATGAAAAAACTGTAACCAACTTCAGACTGCTGTCATTTCACTCGTCCGACAGCTGTTAACATTTTTCCAGAAAAAAAAGTCATTCGTGATGGAATTAAAGCGTGATAGTGTAATTTCTTTATATTTGGCTGGAAAACCACAAGTGGCTATCCCAGCATTTAAATGTCAATAAGTCTTTTGTGTCTCGTAACATCGCTCGTTACCGTGAAACTGGTAGCGTAGCCCGACATCAAGGAAGTGGATGGAAGAAAACAACAACATCAGCAGAAATGTTTCGAAAAGTATAGAAGCGACTTGATCGAAACCCGCGTCGCAGTGGCCGAAAAATGGATCGTGAGCTGAACATATCGCAATATTCCATTCGACAAATATTGAAAAATCAGCTCGTGGTAGAGCCAAAGTGAAAGAACTTACACTGCAGCAGAAAGAAAATAGACTCAAAAGTTGCTTCGCTTGGCCGAATTTGGATTTCTCCGACGAGAAAACATTCGTTGTCCAGCAGTTTGTAAACAAACAAAATGTTCGTATTTACTTGCCAAAGAGGTCAGCTGAAAATGTGCACCTTCGGTTGGCCACCAGAACTCAAGCGCCGGCCATGGTGATGGTGTGGGCCGCCATAACAGCCGATGGTCGCTCTCCGCTCGTATTAATCGACGGTGGCATCAGAATAAATGCCGATTATTATCGCGAAAATATTCTGGTGGGTGTATTAAAGTCTTGGGCACGCAAAACATTTTACCGCAGACCTTGGACATTCCAACAGGACTCAGCACGCGCCACCCAAGAATAGTTATTAAATGAGATTCCTCGCTTCATTTCCAGCGCTCAATGACCAACAAAATCTCCGGATACCATTCCGGATACCATTTTGGAAAAGCAAGGTTGGCACTAAAAAATACCAAAGTGTCGATCACCTCAAGCAAGCGCTTCGCAGGGAATGGGCCAAAATACCGCGGAACAACATTCGGGCAGCGTGTGACGGTTTCATGTAAAATGTAAAAATTATGGCGTTTGACTTTGTTGCAGTTTTTTATCTCACCTTGCGCACCACTTTTTGGTACCTCAACCACAAAGGGTCACAATTTTCAATACTTTTATCTGTCATAACTTGCGAAACAAGTCAGCGATTCTTTTCAGCTTGTTATATCTAAATATTTCCCTCAACCAGAAATCTGATATGAATATGGAATTGATCGGAATTAATGATTTCCCATTAAATTGGATATGAATGTTAGTTTCTTGTATTTTTGCACATACCAATATTTTTATCTGTACTAGATGAAGTATGAAAATGAAATACCTCGGTCGTCTATATCTGGTACCTCACGCACATCTTAACATTTTCTACAAATTATCATATGTCTCATATAAAGTGAAGGAAGTCAAAACGTGGACTGCCGATATGAAATGGACAATATTGTTCGATTCCTCCAGAACCTACTCCATAGAGGATCAACAATTTGAATAATCATAACAGTAGTCAAATATTTAAATAATCGAACATTGGCTGAGGGTATACATGATACCTTTTATCTTGTTTTCATTAACTTTTGATATCTTCTTCAACGTTTTACTTTTCAATTTGAACATTTTCATTATATTTTTTTTACCAAATATTGAATTAAGGCCCAAAATTATTTCTCTCTTCTTCTCATTACAGGTTCTTCATCAACGGCCCTAGTCGTTCCCAATGAATTGCCTTCCATACTTTCACTTGTGTACTCCAATATACCGCCCATCAAAAAAGGTTATCATTCAAAACAAATCTCAAACCCCACACACTGGGCAAACAAGTCTGATATCCCTAATCTTCTCTCATTACAGGTACCGATTCACGACTTGGCTTTGGCTTTCGACTTGGTAATCATGCAGATTTTCAAGTTATGGTTGAATTGGGTCCCCAAAAGGAAACTCGGCCCATTGGTGATCAGGACAGTGGATCATCCTTCAATAAAAGACAGGTGAATAGACAACAACAACGGGCTGTGCAAAGAGACGCCATAAGAGCGGAACAGAAACCACACAGAGAAGTAGCCAAGCCGGAAGCCACACCATCAGCAACAAATTCTTGGCTAGAAAAATGGGCAAGTCAGGTGAATGATGCCACAACGGCAAAGAAGAAAGTGGCGCCCAAGCCAAAGCCATACAAAAAACAAGTTACACCTAAACCAGCACAAATTGTACCTGTGATGCCTCAACAAATGCAAGCAATTCAGCAGCTGCAAATGCTATATAAAATGGCCACCACGACAACAAATGAAAATTTGGCCTCAACCACTACTACTACTACGACCACAGTGGCACCCGATGCAGCAGATCGTGCTATGCAAAATATTCAGCAACGATTACAACTCTACAAGCCTCCCGCTGACTTAGAAGAATTACAAGTTTTAATGCAAAAATCCCAGGCTCAAAGCAAGGCGGAAATCACCAAGGAACTGATGGATGTCAATTTGGATGAGTGATACCGCAAATGAGAATTTTTAGTTATATTGGTGACATTGTACCTACATATCAATTACATATCCTTTGTATCATATCATATGCTCTCTTTTTTTTGTAAATAAATTGTTGGTAGACATAAGATCTAAAACATGTTTTAGAAAAATTTAATGCGTCTAAAAAATTAATATGATTATGAAATAATCAAGGTAGGACATGTATACCCTTCAATTAATATCCTTCCATCGTAATAATGAACTTAGATGGAAATATACTTGTTAAGAATTAAAAAAGTAAAAAAGCAGCTAAGTTCGGCCGGGTCGAACTTTTAATACCCTCCACCATTTGGAAGGAACTTGAAAATTTAAAAAAAAAACTTCCGGAAACTGCCACATAAATGAAAACTTTTATATGAATACTATACGAAGACGTGGACATGCTTACGAAATTTTTTATCAGAGGCTGTTGTACCAATTACGAACTTCAAATATCAATTTGAAATAATTCCGGTGAATAATGTCGCACAAATCATAAAAATACCGATTATTGGGAGGTACCGTCATATGGGGGTTATACGAAGACGTGGACCTGAATACAAAAATTTTTGTCATAGGCTGTAGCACCCATTACGGACTTCAAATACCAAATTTGAAACAATTCCAGTGAATAATGTCGCTAAAATCATCAAAATACCGAATATGGGGGCTATACGAAGACGTTGACCTGCACAGACAATCTCCTGTCGTAGGCTGTAGCATGCATTATGAACATCAAACACCAAATTTGAAACAATTCCGGTGAATAGTGTAGCTAAAATCATCAAAATACCGAATATCGGGAGGTACCGTTATATGGGGGCTATACCAAGACGTGGGCCTGCACAGACAATCTCCTGTCATAGGCTGTAGCATCCATTACGAACATCAAATATCAAATTTGAAATAATTCCGGTGAATAATGTCGCTAAAATCATCAAAATACCGAATATCGGGAGCTACTATACGAAGATGTGGACCTGCATAGACAACTTTCTGTCATAGGAATTTGAAAGAAATCCGTTGAATAATGTCGCTAAAGTCAACAAAGAACATGGTCCATTTTCAATACCAAAAGTCCTGCAGACATTATATACATTTGAGTAAAATTTTATCAATCTACTTCAATTTGTTCGGAAGCTAGAGTGATTTCCACAGACGGGCGGACATCGCTAAATTTACATAGAATTTTATAGAATATTTATACTTTGTGGGATCTAAAATATATGTTTCGAGGTTTTACAATCAGAATGACAAACCCTTACTACTATGATGGAGGGTATAAATAAAACCATAGATTTTTCTTGACAATTTTGTGAAACATGCCGTTAGCCTTGCCAGTATATTTATAAAATGGCAGAAATATTCAAATCAAACTGTTTCACTAATAATATCAAAATGTAGATGGCTCTGTCGTTAGCTGTAAATACGACAGCTTCGTGTGGAAACGAAAATATAGACACAGTTTTTGTCTGTGCTGGCCTATTGTGAATGAAATGTTCAACTCTATTAAAGACATGAATCAGCATGCACTCAGAGCCATCTAGACTTGAATTCATGCAACGAGTTATAAATGCTTTAACCCCGCGTTGATGAAATGCAATGAACTCAGCATTAACAGTAAATATATAAGTCATACCCTAGGACTGACGGCGGCCCTAATTTATATTAAATCACGAATTGGAACTGAATTTAATCTGTTTTACGCAAATTTCATATGGCAGCACTTCCGAAAATCAATCAGCTGTAGGTATATTGTTTATGTTTGGGAAAATCAAAAAGGATAGCAGATAGACAACAAAACGAGATATGTAAGTATTTTCATTGGTTTTACGTAAACAAACAAATTAACAAATAACCGTCGGTTTTGCCGACAGATGTATATCCCCTCAGCTACTGTCAGTTTATTTACATATATTTTGACATCCATTGCGATTATTTAAAATGTTTAACCTTTGGTCCGATAAATATTACAACGTGCCTCATTGGGACTATATCGATTACCTCCTTCCATTTATATGAGATATTTTTTAGAAAATATTAAAATGTGCGTGAGTTACCAGATATAATCGACAAAAGTATAGGGTGGGATGGAAAAACTGCAACCAACTTCAGACTGCTGTCATTTCTAAGCGACAGCTGTTAAAATTATTTCAGTGACAGCTCATTATATTGTTTATAAGCGTACAAAAGCATTTTGGTGAGAATTTTCCAGAAAAAACAATTATTCGTGATGGAATTCAAGCGTGATAGTGTGATTTCTTTATATTTGGCCGGAAAACCACTAGTGGCTATCGTTAGAGCACTCCAGCATTTAAATGTAAATAAATCCTTTGTGTCTAGTACCATCGCTCGTTACCATGATACTGGTAGCGTAGCCCGAGGTCAAGGAAGGAAATGGACGGAATAAAACAGCAACATCAGCAGAAACGGAAGCGACTTGCTCGAAACCCGCGTCGCAGTGGATGAAAAATGGCTCGTTACCTGAATATATCACAATATTCCATTCGGCAAATATTGAAAAATGAGCTCGGGGTAAAGCCATTGGAATTCCAAAAAGTGTATATGGGGGCTTTACGAAAATATAGATAGACATGGCCCTTGTATAAACCTATTGGCAAAAAAACACAAGTGTGCAAAATTTTAGCCTTTTATCTCATTCGGTTCGAAAGATAGCGTGATGACAACCTCCAGGGTATGGTGGAAGTTATAAAAATTGATGCAGAAACAATGTAATATTTTAATATAAATAATATATTTACATAAAAATAAACATACATCCAATTTGCAGGGAAAAGGAACTGGATCCTTCTGGCGGGAGCCCATCCAAATGGAGATACTACAACGCTGTCCACCGAAAAATCGGTTGTAATGCACCGAACAGTGCAAAAGTGCTTGAGTCATTTCTAATTTCAATTTCTAAGTACATATTGATTTCTGTAAAAAAAAATTTGCTTATTCATTTATTAACATTTTTTTTCCAAATTGAAGGAAAAGAAACAATTTAGAATAAGTAAGAAGAAGAATTTAATATTGATTGGTGAAACTCAACGCTATTGCGTTCCTAATAAGCGATGCAGATATGTCATGGGCTCCAATTCTTGTTGTATGATAGGATATGGTTGTTGTATGGTATCGATAGATATGTATTCCATCCATGCAGGAGAAACTTCGTCGTTATCAATTAAAAAAGGTCTGCAGTACACAACATTTTTTTTCTGATTATGTTAAAATATTCCTCCGAAACTAGCTTTTAGTTGGCAAATGCATTTTCAATCACACTACGGCATCGAGACAGATGGTTGATTAATTGAATATGGAAACGGATTCTTCATATGTCGGGATGAGCGAAATCCAGAATCACCAATCAGCAACGCCGGCACATTAATGCCGGAAATAATTTTACTACTTTAGTTAAATATATCAGCGTTTTCATGAGCTTTTTTAAGAACTCCGTTCAAAAATGTACGAGTAATGTGTGTTTCTTTGTCCGCTTGATCCAATGTTTATATAAATGTAAATTGTGGTCTCCGAAATATTGAATATAGTATTAATGAGTAAACTTATAGATAAAATAAATAAAAGAGTAAACTTTAAAATAAAATTTACCTGTAGTCACAACTTGCCAAAAAAATAACTGCATACCAGCCTTTTTGGCTGAATTTCTATATGATATTCATCTGGAGCACCAAAACATTGCGGAAATCCACGACGATGGAAACTATCTACAATTCGTTTAACTTCTTCGATTTTGGAGAAAAGGAATCAATGCATTGTGATAAGTTCTTGCATATTTCGTTGCAAAAATTTAAAACGATTTCACCAACGGAAAAAAATCCCAGCAGTCCTATTTTCCGCAGCCGATCCCAATACAAATAATGCGATTGCTACTCTATTTTGCAGTGGGATACATCGCTTCAATTTTTTGGTGCTCACCCTCTTCATTTTTTTAACTTTTTAGAAAACATTGTTATTGAGACGAAAATTTCATTAAATCAATCATCCATCTTAGGTACATCAAATTCCCAAAAATCCGATCCGATCTAATCCTATAAATAAATGCATATTGTATATAGTTATTATTCAAATTTAAAATAGAATCATACTAACAAATGTCCACAATTGTCTATTTCTTATTTCAGAGAGTTCCATTGATATTTCAAGTTATACCAAAATGTTCATATTCGTGTTTTTAAGTTATGAAGCAGTTTCAGCAATAGTGATTTCAGTTTATTTTGTAAGAGGTTGTTGTTTTCCCACATAGCATAGTTCGTAATCTTATGTTCTGTCTTCTATGCATATTTTAAATATTGTAATCTAAATATGATAGTTTTTCTAGCAATAGCTAACAGTTAATTACACGCTATCAGCTGTTTCGTAAATGCAAATACTGTCATGACATTACTATTACATTAACAAAGGACAGTTCACAAAACACAAAAGTTGTGTGCCAGGACTAAAAAGTTTCTACTACTTTTGACCAAAAAGCCATTGCCGTACTCCAAATGTTTAATTATCTTTAAACAAATACGGCACTCTTTCTCTTTAGAAATAAGTTTAGCGAGTAAAAGTGGAAATCTGTCAAAATAGCGAATTTGAAATTTCATTCAATTCAATTCCACGTGGTATTTGATGTTTCTAATGAAACCAAATGCACAATTTTTGCTCTGTTCCAGAACCTGCAAGAATCTACGATTTTTGCATTTTTTTTTTCGATTTCATAAAGGAAAAATCAGTTATCGTAGTAAAAACTTTTACATTTTTGCAGCTCTGGAACAGGCCGTTTGTTATATTTTTGTAGTAGACAGCATTTTTAATGGGAATTGAAATCTTTCAACTTGGTAGAAGAATACAGGTAGATACATTAACGTTTGGGAACATAGATATGTCAACATTTTAATTTTTTTTTTTTTTTCAAAAATAATTAGATATTTATATGTTTTCTTATACGATGTCCATCGATGGTTCTTATTATATGCATTTCTCAATAATTTTAACGAATTTGAATAGTTTTTCATTCACAATTTTTAGTTTTAAGTTTGGTTTGACAGTTCATTGTCCCAGTAGCTGTGTCGATGCGACTAACTGAATTCTTCTACCATGGTAGCTTTATTATTGTTGATATGATTTTGACGTGTTGAATCTCTTCCAATCCCAAACTTTCTCAACCATTTTTTTTCTATGACAGCCACGTCAATTTTTTACAGTTAATTTTTTTGCTATAAGAGAACGAAGATAATATGTGCGCAAATGTTCTCTTGTGAAACCACATTTATCTCACATGGCAATACGTTGTTGTAATTAGAGAGCAATGAAAGTTCTTTACAATAATTTCAATTTCTTTCCTAGTATTTACACAGACTAAAACTACACCGTTTTTATTTGTAATTTGAAAATTCAATTTTTTTTAATTTGAATGATTTTAATTATAAATTCCATTTGTAATTCTGATTACTGCAATTCGAATGATTTCCACTCTATTATAATTTGCGGAAAAAGTTCTATACATGGCTCAATAAGAAAGGTTGCTCAACTTCAAAGAAAGTAGACAAATGCAACTCTGTGCTATATAGTTATAGCCATGGTACATTAAGGAAGTAGAACAGCTTCGTAAAACTACAAAAATACAGCCCTGAGGCTATGCCCGCTTCCTGTCGGACTCATTCAAAATTATTGTTTTCATTTTTTTCATATTTTTCCTCATTTTTAAAATGAGTTAAATATCGCGAAAAATGAATCAAATGTCTGGATTTTTCTCTCAAAAATATAATCCTAAATGTTCAATGTTTCAATTTCATGGCTATACTGGTTTATACCTTTAATGTGCGAGTCGCAATTCATGTGTCTTCCAATCATTGCTTTTGAAAATATTTTTCAAAACAATTAATACATACACAAAATTGGCAGAAGCCGGGCACACTTAGAAAAAAATTGTAATCAGCTGTTAGCTCCACCTTTCCTTTTTATTGTACCATGGTTATAGCATATTAATCATCTTACCTAATGAAGAGTTGTCGTTGGAAGAACAAACAAAAGGAAAATTACTGTCAATTTTGTTTTAAATTTTGTAAACTTCATCGCAATAGGCGTCAACAAATGAAATGTAATGAATCGACATACATTCTTAATTTGAAAAATGTGAAAACAACCGGAGCCCAGTTAATAGAAAAACAATTTAAGATTTTGGAATCTGTGCGGCTTCCTGAACAACAAGAAGACGGTAGGTCTTTTGTTAAAGAATGCAACGCCCAAGATGATTTTGGACTGAGACAGGTAAGTTGACGAGATGACTATGTTCCAAATGTATTATATTTAATTGACAACTTTTGTGTTTCGCACAGACAGGTTTTGGATCTTTTCCATTATCGCTTGGATATTTCTGCAATGTTGTTTCAACGAATGCATAGGCCCAGTTTACCGGGCAAATATTTGATTGTATTTTCAACGGCAACGAGCTCTTGTGCAGATTTTTAGATGCTGGCTTCAAAACAAAAAAAGACGATAATAGGATTACGTGGAAAGTCGCGAAGCATTCCTTTCCCAGGTCTTTGTTTTTGGGTCAGATAATTGATCTCACCGCGAAGATCTCATGAGCGTATAGGTTTGAAAACATTGTGCCTGTAACCACGTAAAGTTCTACTATTATTAAACTAGTTCGAGCTCCTTATATCAGATTTTACTAAAATAGGAGTTGAAATATATTTCACAGCCTGTTTTTTGGTGGAATTGTTCAATTTGCTTACAAATATGCTTCATGCTTCAATGGAGCCTACAGCATTTTTTGCCTCTAACAACTCGAGTTTAGGATTTCTTATTTCGCTTTCTTGAGTTAAGAAAAAGTTAAAAATTTTTCTAAAAGTTTGTATGAAAATTTAATTTTATAATTTAGCAATTTTCGTTGAAACTTTTCCTGAGATGCGTGCGAATCCACAATCTCTTGTTGCCAGAAGTCTTCGGTAAAATTGACCTCCTCGTTCGTAGGAGTTGATGTGCCTCCACTTGAAATAAATGAAAAATATTGCTTTCAATGGTGGTCTATTTCAAATATGTTAAAAAATACCATGGCATAAGTGGATAATGTCGCAATTCTGGAACCGCGAGGGTAAGAAACCTCATTTTCGAGCTATTACCAGTCTTTTGTTGAGGATTGAAGTGGTCAGAGCATATTTTTGCATCGGCTGGAAAATGCATTCCACAACTTACACCCCATTCCAACCTTTTCTTCTCATCCCGCGGAACGCTAAAAATGTAATTTTGCCAGCAACATATTTTGTTTTTCAAATAAAGCAAACTCTCATTTTTATTTTATTTCTTAGAACAAAAACCTTTATTTTTCTCATTAACGATTTTGTTCATTTGCGTATTGTCCATTCTAAATAGGAGTCATCTAATTCAGGTCTATTTTTTTTTCCAAAAGCCCTTTAATCAACAATTAGAACTTTTCTACATTTACATCTGACTTTGACATCGTGTTATGCACGACTCCTCCGCTATTTATTGCCGCAATGAGAGTTACATGTTGGCAATACAATGTTTGCCCTTGTCCCTTGCCAGAGCGTGCTTGACTTTATCGTAAATGAAGATAAATTTCCGGGCACATTTTTGCCTTAACTCTTATGTCTTGGGCTCGTTCATCCGTTCCCCTTCTTATGGAGGCCAACTTCAAAGCAATTTTTAATTCCTTTAAACATTTTTTATGGTACTTATCTCAAGAGTTTTGTTTTTATTAGTTTGAGGGTAATACCTGGATGATTGTCCACGTAAGACTCTACGAAACTTAGGACTTGTGGTGTTAGTTTCTTAGTTAATCTATCCCCTCAAGTTTATTTTCCATTATTTTGTTTGTATCTTTTAATCAACGTTTTCTGAATTTATTTTTATAGAAGTCATTTTGGTAGCCTCGGGTATTGTTAGCTCTTCTTCAAGAGTTCATTAGAGCTAAGGCAACAATATGGCCACTTTACAGAGTGGGTACCTCAACAAAGGAAAAAATACTTTGATTTATGAATACGGGTTTAATCTCAAAAAGACTGCTCTAATTACGTCTTAACTATCTCACAAGCTGTGAATCGGGATAATAAGATGAATAATATGCTATTCCTAGCTAAATTTCGTATTTCACACCTGTGCATTCAATTTACAACAATAGGGGCCGACATTTATTTAGCGTATAGTATTAAGAATAGTTTTGTGAAAATATTTAATATGCATTCAATAAAGAAAAATTTGTTATTGTCTTAATACTATATTGCTCATTTTTTTATTTCAATAGTTTCAAAAGATTTCAACTGTGTGTGGGAGGTACCAGAAATAGTGAACCGATATATTTCTATCTGCACACTTAATTTCATATTTGTATCAATATTAGGCATTTTTAGGAAAACTGGGCTCAGATTTCGCATTTGAATATAATCGTTTTTCTTCAACATTTGTGGAAGAGATACCAAAAAATGTGAACCCACCCCAGCCATAGTTTGTAAACACTGTTGCCACATTTGTTAGAGTTCTACCATAATGGGTAACTTTTTTTCAGAACCGGTACTTGGTAACTTTTAAGATGTAAAATCAAGATTTTATCATTTTCCCAATTTCCCATCAACAACTATGTGAAGTTACACCAAATTATTTAACTGCGTCATATACTCACCTCTATTACATATGCATGCTATGCTGATAACCTTGGTTTCGACTTTAATCTATTGTTTGTTAATACACACTATCTTTGAAAATTGTCGCAACAAAATAAGTCTAAGCTAAGTATGAAAATTGTGAACAAATTAAAAATATTTCTCAGCTTGTGTTCAGCATGAATAAGTAAGTATAAACATTACTCTTTTATTACAAATATATTGAAATAAATATTCGTCTAGATTTATCATTAAAAAGCATAAACTGGCCGGGCAGTGACGGTGGACATGAATCTTCCAAGGAACATCGATAAAAAATTATTTGACATGGTGCATATTTCTTACAGAAATTATGAGAAAAATACAAAGAGAACCAGAAAGTTTCGTTCGGAGTGAAAGCAGCCGTTTTCTTGAGAAACATAACATCCACGATGGGGTCCACAAAATTACCATTTATTGTGGATGAAACAACGGACGTATCGGATCGTAAATGCTTGATATTGGTCGTGAGTGTTGACAAAATTTTTACTCAATCAAGGACAGGTTTTATCTTTATTGGAATTGGTTCAAGTTGACGCGAATTTCATATATGAAACAACAAAATGTTTTTTCGATAGGAATAATATACCCATTTAAAACCTAATTGGTTTAGCAACGGATGGAGCAAGCACAATGTCTGGAGAATTAAATGGCTAAAAGCAAAACTTAAGTGCGACACAGATTCCTTTATATATAAAATGTACATGCCATTCATTGTACTTGTGTTGAAGCTGCGCATCCTGATGACTGACAGTTCTAAAAGAATCAACGAATTTTAAGAATTTAATAGCATGTTTATATTAAAGCTTTTTTCTGGATAACCCCTTATTATCAAGACATATTTGCTTAATCTAGATTTATTCAACAAGATTTGTCACACAAATTTAAATCTACTCATAACCGGATTTATTTGAAATCTTCCACAAAATTTTGATACTAATGTTTTGCAACACTGATTAATACGAAAAAAATGCAACTGTTTTTTAAAATACCGAATGTATCAAGTGTTTCTATAAACTATTTGTTTACATTTCCCTCATTTGTGTCAAACGTTAGCAAGCATAACCAAAAGAAAATAGTTTTGAATATTTCAAAAAAAAAAAAAAGGAATTATAATATGGAAAACGAATGTGCAGAAAGGTAAGTAAATATAAAACATAAGAATAACACCAATGATCTTTTTTGTTTACAGAAAATTGATCAGGCGAAAAAGAAAGCGGTGGTCGATAGATGCTGAAGACATATTACTGTCCATATAGGAAAAAATTCTTCCGAAAATCAGAGGCGTGCGTAAAAACTCTCACATATATAGTGAGATGTCCACAGAATTGGCAGCAAGTGGTTTTATCTATGATGGGGAAGAAGTAAAAAACAAAATACACAATATTACAAACAAATACCGATAAGATATGTTGATGAAGATGCAGTCTTTATACTGACCTGCACCATATTTTGCAATCAATTCTTGTCCAATACGAATTGGGGTGGTTCTTTCCTCTTGACCGGTTGTTGTGGTTGTTTACACCCCACGATGTATATATATTCTTGATCAGCATACAATTCTGTGTCGATTTAGTGTCTGTATGTCTGTCCGTGAATCAATTTCGAACTAAAGGAAGTAGGTATCGATGGACCACATAGGCCCACGTTTTGTTATGGTCCTCACATAACTTTATATTATATATCTTATTAAAGTTCAATGTTTCCCTTTATTATATTCTAAAGTATTGACATAATGTTTTCTTTTCAGTGAAGAAAAGAAGGAAATTGGCCCTTCTAGTGGATCGCCTTCAAACTGGTGTTTGTATGAGCGGGTGCATGGAATACTTGGCGGATACAAATTCCACAATATACAAACGTGTATGTATGCATATAGTTTTTATTCCAAAATACAACAATCTTGTATTTCGGTAAATAAATCTGCATTTTGCTACCCTTAGTGGATTTAGGTAACCTTTTTCGGAGTTACCGACACAAACCGATAAAAGTAAAACGCAATATTATGACTGAAAAGTGCAAATAAATGTTAACAATAATGTTGGTATTGGTACGGCTTAGCGTTAACATACCAAGATATTGCCTGATGGTATGCATTTTTTGTAGATACGCCTTTTGTGGAATTTGTCGATGATGAATCTATTGAGTGTATTAAATTTTAAGTTGCGATATTGAAAGTATGGAAGTTCCTGTTGAAGAATCAAAACCAAAAAGAGCGAAGAAAAGTGACAAAGAAAATACTAAAATAATTAAACAAAATATAGAAGCTACTAACAAGGAGTTAGTAGAGTGTGTTAAATACATGAATAATTTAACTGAAAAAGGACTCAATATACAAAAAGTCATTGCTGAGACCGAAAAAGAGCGGAACGAAATCCTTAAGGAATTTGTAGATATTTTTAAAAATAATAATTCCAAGTAAATTACAAGTACTTGATTTTTTGACGCACATTTTTAAAGGATATTTTTTTTTTTTGTAGTATAAATACATTGATCAAAAAATTAATTAATATCACTAAAAATTGTTATGCTTTTTTTAAGAATTTTAGCTATTACATTAATGTATTCTTTAATACAAATGCACAGACGAATATAATTCATTATTATTATTTAAATACTACCTTATTTCCTTTTTCAATCTTATTTAAAATAAAAACATTTAATATATACCATTACTTTAGTGTGATATCTACATTAATAAAACTGGACATTTTGGTTGAGGATCACCCTTGGTCCGAAGTGGTCAAATAAGGTTGGAATAGTTGGAAATTCGTTAGGAAAAGTACTGAATATGATACCCTTTGTATTTGATGAACCAGTAAATTAGAACTCTTAGATTTAGCATGAGGATCACTGATGGAGTGTTTGATAGATGTACCAAAGGATTTTCGAAATTCGCAGTACATATGTACGAAAAGTACTAAAATGTAGTACATTACTACAAATAATGTTTGTTCATTTTTTGTTTTTGTTAAGTTTTTTTGTCTAATTTTTTTTGGAAATTAAGAAAACAATATACTTAAATTTCTTATTATTGCATTTTTATTTGCTTTAATTTTTCTCTTTTTTATATATAATTTTTATAAATAGTTTTAATTAAAATGCATTGAGGAAAGCCCATTGCTTGGAATCCTTTGACATTTTCATCTATCTTGCTCTCTGTAACAATGTTGCTGGGTAGGTAGTCCGATGATAATACTTCCCACACCTTTACACAAAACTCATTAAATATGACGCAGACAGTAGCTTTGGATGCGCCAAAAAGGCGTCCTATTCTAGCGTATTCGGTGGAAGACCTCAAAGTGTACTACAAAGCTATAGCAACCCTTTTTTATTGGAATGCGCTTCATGAAAGTAGTGTCCCGCTTTTCTATGGAACGGAGTCGTTGACATAGGATTCCAAAACATTCTCGAATCATCCGGAAGCTTTCTTTAAAAAAACTGTCTGTACATCTGGGTATATCCAATTCAAAGAATTTCCCTTGCCGTTCCTGCATTATTTATATGAAAACGAGATAGAATGTATCAACCGGATAGTAACAAAATAAGGCAGGACTTACGAATTTCCATATTCTCCTGGACGCTTTTAAACTGTTATGCTGTTCGCTACGTTTTTTTTATTAAAATTATAATTTTGAACAAAATTTTCTTTTGTTCAAAATTAATATATTGCAGATATTATCTGTTTTTCTGCATTTGAGCACAACATTGGATAAAAAGGTTTTCGAAAATTTCAATTTTTTTCCATTTTAACTTTATACCCTCTCAACGGTATATGCAACAAGCAGGGTTAACCCACTAGATCTATAAAACCCACTGGGTTAACCTTTAATACTGTAAACGTACTTTAAGAGCATTGTAATTCCGAGCCGCATGAACTGCCGGGACCATGGCAGAAGAATACAGGTAGATGCATCAACGCTTGGGAGCATTGATATGTCAAAAAATTTAAATGTTTTTTTTTCAAATATAAGTAGATTTTTATATGTTTTCTTATACTACGTCATTCGGAGGCTATTATAATTTGCGTTTTTCAACAATTTTTACAAATTTAAATAATTTTTCATTCAACATTTTCAATTCCAAAATTGGTTTGACAGTTCATTGTCCCAGCAGCTGCGTCGATGCGTCTACCTACATTCTTCTACCATGGCCGGGACTTTCCTTAACTAGGTGGTTAGCGCTGCATTTAAAAGGCATGTTGCCTACACTGGAAGTATTTATTGGTAGTGAAGCGGAAAAGTATTAAAGAAACAAAAAATTATCGGAACCGTATTTTTCATATTTAAATGAACATAATTATGATATATTAATTACACATTGCACACGTCTTACTCTGTTAGAAAATTATCTCAATGATATTTTTTAATTCTGGCAAAAAATAAGTTCCATAAAAAAATGACTTAATGAATTTAGCTTTAAAGAATTGACTGACTTTATTTTTAATTTAATGTGCCTTCCACATAGCTTAACAGCTGCAGAAAAAACATATTTAACTTAAGTTTAACAAAAACTAAACTTAGAAATGAACTGAAATCATTAATGTTATGCCTTGTTAATAATTAAAGTTGTTGTTTTTGTTATAATTATAAAAAATTGTTAGTAACTTGAAATTTGCATGAAATTTTTTTACTCAATGGCAACTGTGTTTTCGAATATACAATAACAAAACTTCTGTTGTCTAACATGTTGTAATTATTACAGGTAACTGCAAGTCCAAGCTGATTTAGCTCTATAGTAATACCAGTGTCAAACTCGATATGACGTTTTGCGATTTAATTCCATTTCTTGATATACAATGGGTATACCCTTTTTTGCTATAAAATTTCACTGCAGGGCAATGTGAACATATTTTTTGCCTAATAATAGAAACAATTGCCGTTGTACTTAATAAAACGCTAAAGGCGATGGTTCGGAAACCATTTCTGCGGTTGAGGAACAGCGCCACCACGTTAGATAACATATTCGTATATTTCATGTTTCCCATGCTGTTTGGTTTCAACTTTAAAGGGATGTTGCATTTTCCACGATTTTCTCGCGATTGCTTCAAGAGTTGAGAGATTAGAACCAACAGCTAACAACTATACATTCAGGGGAATGATGTGAAAGCCTTAAAATTAAATATTTTAAGAATCATTCTTCTGCATTTTCAATTTAATAATCCAAATTCCAAAGATTTATATTTTTGAAATTAAAATAATTTATTGAAAATTAATTATTTTGTTTACATTTTTGGACACATAACTCTGTATTACGTACAAAAACAAATTTGCATGTGGTTGTTGTACAAGAATACAGGCAGATGCGTGTCCGTGGAGTCCAGTTTTTAATGCATAGTAATAGATAATAATGACAAATAATTAAAAATTACAAATAAATAAGCTCTTGATAATGTTGAAAAAAAACCAACGAAACGTCGTGCAAAAAATGAAATAAAATCTTATTTTCATTCTAAAAATAATCTGGCCAAAACTGCCGGATAAAAACCAGTAATAAATAATTAAGTTGTAGTTTTTTTAGCGAAATAAACCTTTAGAGATATAAAGAACATGATTTTGAAAAGAAATGTTGACCTTTCATTCAGTTTTCGCGGTTTTCAATTATTTGATCAAAATCAATGCAACAAGTTATTCGGTTTTTTTATTGTTTTGATAGTAATTCTGACTTTACACGCCAAACAGGCAGACCCTTATATGTACGCAATAGGAAAACGAGGATATAGGTACTGTAGCTACCCATTCCGTGGAAAAATTCGACAAAAATCATCAAAAAACCGAATATTGGGATACACCGTTATATGGAGGCTATACAAAAACGTGGACGTATATATACAATGTTCCGCCGCCAAAGACAGAAACCATTACGGACTACAAGTGCCAATTTTTGGACAAATCCGTAACAAATGTGACTAAAACCATAAAAATACCGAATATCGGGAGTTCCGATTATATGGGGGCTATAATAAATCGTAGGCGGATATATCTCATATTTAATACCAACCATCTTAGGAACAAAATAAATTTTTGTACCAAATTTTGAAACTCTACGCCAAATAATGTGGGGTGTATCGTAATTTCAACAGACAAGCAGATAGACGAGCATCGTTAAGTCGACTTAGAATTTTATGCTGATTATTAATATGCATACTTTATGGGGTCTACGACGAATGTACCCTACTTTGCAAGGTGTAGCGTATAATAAAAATATAGAAACAAGGCACTTATGTAAGATTTCTATGCTGACTCCATGTTAGAAGAATATAGGTAGATGCATCAACGCTTGGGAACACTGATATGACAAAATTGTTGAAATGTTTTGTATACAATAAGTAGATTTATATAAGTTTTCTTATACGACACAAATTGGAGGTTGTTATTATATGCACTTTTTTTACAAATATCAACAATTTTTCTTTCAACATTTTTAATTTCAAAGTCGGTTTGACAGTTGATTGTCTCAGCAGATGCGTCGATGCATCTACCTGTATTTTTCTACCATAGCTGACTCCAAACCACGTTTCCATGTAAACAGATTAATGTATTTCATTTTTCACTCTGGCAATGTCACACACATCTTGCCATCATACCGTACGTTATATTTCAAGATTCCCCCTTAGTTTTTCAATATTTTCATCTGGCAGTGCCCAAGTATTTGTTACCCATTATTTATCTTTGAGTTGTGGTGTTGTTGTTTAGTTGGAGTGGAGAATTAAACAGTTTTATTTGTGTTGTGTGTGCGGCGTTCAACGGTCGGTTCGCGTACGGAAAAATGTCCATGCTAATCTCCAAGTCAAAAGTCCCAACTCAGCAATAACTTTGCAAATAACACTGCAGTGTAGCCAGACAAAAATCTAAAGAATACAACAAAATAAAATTAAAAGCAAATATTCCAATTAGATTTTTCTAATCAAATAAGAGAAATTGGGCAACGTGAAGCTACTAATAAAGCCGCTGAAAAAAACGATTGGTAAAACGCTATCAAAAAGTGAAAGAATAACAACAAAAAATGTTTGCTTTTGGATTTAACAAAAGAAACAAAAAAGAAAATTTTTGCATGAGATAGAGAAATGAGAGCAAAGAATCAAAGAAACCTTTTCCATTTGCACAGTGTGTTTTGTTTTTCCTCCCAAAAAGTGTTTATCTCTCAATGAGTTCTCGTGTGTTGTTTTGTGCCAAAAACAGAGAGAGCAAGAGCGCCAATTATATGTGTACAAGAGTGTGTGTGCGAGTGTTGCAAATGAAGTTTTAACATCGTCGTTTGTGTTTGACTAAACTTGGCCGTCATTTCAGTGTTCTCGTGGATGATAGACGGATGTTTTGTATTTAAGTGTAAAGAAAATCAAAGAATTTCCTTAATTATTTAAAATTAACGAAATAATTGAAGAAAAAAATATAAAATTATGTGATTTGTTGAAGTGACTAAAGTGTGCTTTCAATAGTTTTTTCGGCATTTTGCAGTATATCGCCATTGCCGTGTGCACCTGTCGTCGTGTTTGTTTGATTGGTTGATTGTACAACAGACAACAAAGAGGAAGCACAACTATTCAAACTGTCCTCTGTCTGACAACTGTCATCTCGCCAATTAGCCTTGCCAAAGTTATTTCGTTTTGTTGTCTGGCTCATTTTTTCTACTTTGTGCAAAGTAGGAAGGCATACGGAAAAAAGGGAAGAATAAAATAAAAGAATTAAGAAAATAGCAATAACAACGTATGAGCCTGCTACCCGGTATAATTTTTTGTTTTCTATTTTCTTTCTCATCGGAGAAAAAACAACACATACAACAACAACCACTTCAAGTGGTCCGTCAGCAGCAGCAGCCCCAATAATAATCAAAATACAACAACAATAGCCGCATAACAGACGCAGCGCTGTCGTCGCTCTTCAACAACAACTATTAAAACATAAAGCCAATTGTGTTTGTTTGGCGCTCTTCATCAATTCTTATATTTATTTGCGAAAATCAGTATCAAGGGTTACCGTGTTTGTTAAAATTAAATAATTTTTTATTGTTTTCAATAATTTTTTGTTTTCTTTTTTTATGAAATCTAGTGCTCGTTGCAAATTAATTTTGAAAATTGTGTTGCCAAACAAATTATTAAATGATTGTGAAAAAATTCTAGAAAATTAAAACTGATTTATGTGATTTATTTAGTGTCAAATTAAACCATTTATGTGAAAAAAAAACCTGCGTGGAATTTAAACTAAAACTGCTACTTTTATACAAATTCAATTGTGGATCATAAAAATAAGGTAATGGAATTTTTTGAAACTTTTAATTAAATAACATTAAATTTCTGTGTAAAAACGCCCTTTGAATGTCTAAAGCCAAGGTCCTAATAGATATGAGGGCTTATGTTTCATTTAGGGCAACCTCTTAGATCGACCTGAAAAGTTCATCATAGATAATCCTTGTTCAACTGATCACAAAGACAAAAAATTTTTGTAGTAAATTTTTTCCTGGTTGTATTAATGATAGGACGGGGTTCTACAGATTCTGTTTCTATAATATGAGTATGATTTGAAAGTTTATATCACAGTCATCGCATAACAAAAAAATTATACCCACAGCTTTATTTATGGTTTTGGAGGTTACATATCAAATCAGTCTGTCTGTTTGGGACACATGATAACGCTCGTATTAAAGGGAGTATCGAGTTGGTCCAAATTTGGAACATCGTATTACGTTTGAGAAACTTATAGCCGAATTTGAATGAAAAAATGGCAAGTATATTAATTTGTGTAAAATGTGCATCAAAAATTCTATGGTCTATTCCAGAACTGCAAGAATGTAGGAGAAAAAGTTTTTACTACGAGAAGCGATTTTTGTACCCTCCGCCTTGAAAAGGAGGGTATATTAACACTGTCATTCCGTTTGTAACATCTCTAAATATTCGTCGTAGACCCCATAAAGTACATGATCAGCATACAATTCTAAGTATTCACCGATGTACGTCTGTCTGTCTGTTAAAATTTCGATACAGCCCACATTATTTGACGCAGAGCTTAAAAATTTGGCAGAACAATTTGTATTGTGTCTGGGATGGTTGGTATTAAAAAGGAGATATATCGGCCCTCGTTTTGGTATAGCCGCCATATAACGGTACCTCCCAATATTCGGTATTTTAATGATTTTTGCCACATTTTTTCACGAATTTGTCTAAAAATTGATATTTGTAGGTCATAATGGGTTCTAGCTCCAGTTGCGAAACAATGTATGTATAGGTCCCTGTGTTTGTATTGCCCCCATATAACCATACCTCCCGATATTTGTCTAAAAATTTGTAGGTCATAATGGGTTATAGCTCTGGCGGCAGAACATTGAATATTTAGGTCCACGTTTTCCTATAGCGCACATATTACGATACCCACCGATATTCGGTATTTGGATAATCCTAGTCACATTTACCCATTAAATTGTTTCAAATGTGGTATTTAAGAAGATTTGGTAGATGACAATTCTTGTAGTATAAAAATGCCTAAATGCCTCCCATATAACGGCCTCACCCACTTTATGGTTTTTTGAAAAGTTTAACAGCAATATCCAAATGGTCTTATTGCAGTTCAAAGTGGAACCCGTTTGAACTCAGATACTTTTATAAAAAATTATTTTCTTTATCCAATGATGGAGGGTATTAAAAGTTCGGCAAAACTTGTAGATTCTTGCAGGTTCTGGAACAGAGCAATAATTTTGACTACAGATTGCAAAATTTCCTGGAATTGTTGTGAAAAATTGTTTTAGTCCCATTCGACAACACGAAAGCAAGTAACTGAATTTTACACCGATTTCGAGTAAATATGTTTTACTGAAACCCATTTGTATGGAAAGTGCTAACCAATGTCGGCCAAAAGGACTACTTTTGGCAGCAATTTGAGAATAAATGCTCTGTTCCAGAACTGCAAGGGTAGAAAAGTTTTACCTACGATAACCGGTTTTTTCTTTATGATATCGAAATAAATTGGAAAACTTGTAGATTCTTGCGGACCAAAACTTAGCAGTTTTTGCACTGATTTGACTTTCTTGGAATTTCAAATCACAATATGGCCTTCTATACGCCTGGGTGCTAATGATTTCTTTAGAATTGTCTATTCTAATCACCATTCGAATAGATAGAAGACAAAAGCAATGAAAACCCAAAATGTAAATGGAAGCGAACAAAGTCTTTCTCTTAGAGAAATAGACCATTAGATCAAGTTCGGAGATGGTACCTCGCCTACTATAGTCCAATGTTTTGCAAAAAATGCAAATCTCAAATTAAGCGAAGGCAGTAACAGATATAATTCAAACCTTAACCGTCAAAATATTGGAAGTATCATAGTCCAGGCGTCAAAATGGACAATATTGGTCCATTCCTTTCTGAACCTCCTCACAAATGGCAAAAGCTTTAAATAACAATGACATCCTTAAAGTTGTAAACCAATGTCCACATTTCTTTGACATTTTGACATCTTAAAGAAAATGGAACATATCGGTCCCCTTTTTGCCCCACAAATTTTAATTTTTAAATAATATTAACAGTCCTATAGTATGAAATAAATTTTCGATTTTTTCTGTTTGAAAATCCCAATTAGACAACATTATGTCTCGGATAAAGTTGTGATTTGTAGATTTACTGCTTCTGTAACTTTCTTACAAAGGATCTACATTTTTAAACAATCAGGACATTAAAATATTGGCCCAAAAAGGGTTTGCCTACATAAGTAGTCAAATATTGAGGAACTATATGAGATGATAGAAATTAATATATACAAATTATTTAAAGGCGAAGCAATACATAAATTCACAAATTGCTAAAATATTGTGTATATCCATTGACTTGAGAGAGCAATTGTAAAGGAAAAACAGATAACAGAAAGATTGGAAAACAGGAACGTCAAATAATGATTGTTTTTAATATTTCTTTCAAACCAATCTAATAAGTATACTTTCTCTGACGGGCTTTCTGACCTCCAACCATAATTCTTTTAACCTTACGAATAATTTTTCAAGCATCAACTAGCCTTGAAATAACATCGATTTATTAAAAGAATTTGACCTTTACAAATGACATGTACATTTTTTAATATTTGGAATCGGTATATTTAGGTATATTTTCAGGAAACTTTTGTCTCTAAATCTGGATTAAAAAAAAAACATATATTTTCAAGGGTCATTTCATCTGTATACATGAATATTTCTTAAATTGTTTGCGGTATACGCCGCTTTCAGATAGAAGTATCTAGTTGGGGTCTATCTTCTTGTTTTCAGGGAGTATACAGTGACATTGATGACTTTAGAAAATATTTTCCGATAGAAAAATATTCAAAGTCGGAAATTAGCATTGAATGATAGACAATATCATATGCCTTTAATAGGTGAAATTCTGTCAAAATAGTTCGTTCTGACTGTGTCCACTCATTTAGATGTTATTGGTTTTGTGAGCAACAAACTTGAAAAGTTCAATTGGGATAAAGAGCAAATGCCATAAAATAGAGATTGGGCCTTAAATTTCCCCATTGGTAGCAAATCACTAAGTCAAAGTCCACACTCTTTACCACATGTTTAAGTCGTCCGCGAAAGCCACAATTATCTGCGAGAAAATTTAAAGCAGGAAAAAGATCCTCAATGCGCTAGCCGGCAGCATTTGGAGAGCGGACAAGGAGATCCTTTTAAAAAGTGATAGGTCTGTATGTGGCCTGGAAAAACACGACACGTTCTTCTCATTACACCAGTGGGTCATCTACATGAGGAGGCGAACGTCCTTCCCGTACGTCTGCATGACTATATGCTTTAGTTGCAGTGTCTGCTTGGGTGCTATCGTGAGAGTAATTCAAAATATCATATGGTGGATAAAACTCCCCAAACCAGTTGTATCAGGAAGGACCTACAACATCTAGAGAGGCAGGTCCAACGCTATAAGTGGGAGCCTCTAGATTAAGAAGCTTATCATTCAGGGCAGTCACAGATGTCATTCAAAGCTGTAATATGAATTTCGCTATCGAAGTTCACGATCCATCCACTGAAGAACGACGGCTGCCTAGACAAACCATGTGCAGCCGTTCAATTCGTATTGGGCACAAATTGATGAAGATGTGCGAGATCTTATTGCCTATCGTACGGACTCCAGAAGATCTTTGGCTACTGCCACGAAGATAGGAGAATCCTTCAACTTGATTAGAATCAGATTAGCAGAAATCGATCTACTCATGGATAACTGTTACAACAACAACACTGGTAGCATATTTGTGTAGCTTTAGAACCGAATAACACGGAACACCTCACAGATACCACAAACGAGAGGATTTCAAAACAAGAAGCCGTATTCAGTTTAGGAGTAATTTTTGTTGAATTCGGCAAGGTCTAGAGCATATATTCCGGCAAGGTACCAATGTTGTATTAGGTGATGATGTAGCTTCTTAGATATGTACTGAACGAGTCACTCAGTACTATTCTTGTCGATACTGTGGGGTTAAAAGTATGAGGCATATTATATTTATGATTGAAATCAATACTAGGGGCTTTTGAATAACTCTAAGCTCTGTATTGATGATTTGAAGATGTTTAATATTTAAGGACTTAAAACTGTCCTCTCAAAATTATTTTAATGACGTCCTTATTACAAAAAAAAAAAAAAAAAAAAAAAAAAAAACAAAGAAAAAAAATTAATTTTATATTTTTGTTTTTAAGACAGACAACAGTGATACTGCCAAATAATGACGTTTACTTTTATCGTATCTAAACTTTATCTTATCCACAGTAAACACAAAATCCGATAAGAGAAAGAAATCTTTATTTAAAACTAGAATTTTACAAACATTTATTAAAACAATTAAATGTTTGTAATTAAAAATTATTTGTAGAAGCTCGTAGTGGGATTTGCAGTCATTTGAATAGCTTTCGAAACTTTTAGTATATAGTGGCCAAAAGGTTTTTTAACTACTGACATAAACAGATTAATTTAAAAAATTTAAATTAATTTTCACCAAATAAGCCCTCTCTTCAAATATCCAATGCTCGGTACCAACTTTTTGGCTATGTTTGCCAATCTAAATAGTTCAAGAAATGTAGTCGGCCCGCCCGACATTGACATTTCTTTACTGGTTTTTCAATAAGATTCGCTTTTTATGCCCTCCACTATTTTTCATTCCATTTGTAACTCCTTGAAACACTCATGATAGACACTATAAAGTATATGTATATAATATGGGTCAGCGTAGAATTCTAAGTCGATTTAGAGATGTTCGTTTGTCTGTAGTAATCACGCTTTATTTCAAACGAATTAAGATAGGCGGCTTAAATTTTGTACACGTTGTAGTTTGCCAGTAGACAGGTTAAGTTCGTAAATGGGCCATGTCGATCACGTATATAAGGTACCTCCCGATATTCGGTATTTTGATGATTTTAGCGACATTATTTACCAGAATTGTTTTAAATTTCGTATTTAAAGTTCGTGATGGGTACTACATCCTATGACAGAAGATTGTCTATGCAAATAGACGTCTTCGTATGGCCTCCATATAGACGCTTTCATTTAAGAAGGTTATTTAAAGTTCGGCCGGACTGTTTTTACTTGTTTATATCTTGGATGTATATTTATATTAAAATTGCTTGTCAACAAAATCATACCCAAAATATTGCTACAGGATTTGGATTCTTCTTAAATATTTGAAATATTTTCTAAACTATAGCAAAACGCTACAATATATGTTATCCTTCCTGGATCCAAAGACCCATGAATCCGTATGACCCAGTTCTCTTTAGTACATACAGGGTGAGATGAAAAAACTGCAACCAACTTCAGACTGCTGTTATTTCTAAGCCACTCGTCCGACAGCTGCTAAAATTATTCCAGTGACAGCTCATTATATTGTTTACAAGCGTACAAAAGCATTTTTGTGAGAATTTTCCAGAAAAAAGTTATTGGTGATGGAATTCAAGCGTGATTTCTTATATTTGGCTGGAAAACCACAAGTGGCTATCGATAGAGCACCCCAGCATTTAAATGTGAATAAATATTTGGTGTCTCGTACCATCGCTCGTTAACGTGATACAGGTAGCGTAGCCCGACGTCATGAAAGTGGACGGAAGAAAACAGCAACATCAGAAGAAATGGTTCGAAAAGTAAAGAAGTGAGTTGATCGAAACCCGCGTCGCAATGGCCGAAAAACGGCTCATGAGCTGAACATATCGCAATATTCCATTTGGCAAAATATTGAAAAATGAGCTCGGGTAAAGCCAATGGAATTCCAAAAAGTGCAAGAACTTACACCAGAAAGAAAATAGACTCAAAAGAGCTAAAGAGTTGCTTCGCTTGGACGAAAGTGGTGAACTGCCGAATTGGGTTTTCTCCGATGAGAAAACTTTCGTTGGTCAGCAGTTTGTAAACAAAATGATCGTGTTTACTTGCTAAAGAGGTCAGCTGAAAATGTGCACCTTTGGTTGGGCACCAGAACTCAAGCGCCGGCCATGGTGATGGTGTGGGCCGCCGATGGTCGCTCTCCGCTCGTATTAATCGACCGTGGCATCAGAATAAATGCCGAATATTATCGCGAAAATATTCTGGAGGGTGTATTAAAGCCTTGGGCACGCAAACATTTTGGCCGCAAACCTTGGACATTCCAACAGGACTCGGCTCAGCACCACCGCACTCAGCATGCGCCACCCAAGGATGGTCACAAAATGAGGTTCCTCGCTTCATTTCCAGCGCACAATGGCCATCAAAATCTCCGGATACCAATCCGTTGGACTATTGTGTCTGGAGTATTTTGGAAAGCAAGGTTGGCACTAAAAAATACCAAAGTGTCGATCACCTTAAGCGAGCGCGCTTCGCCGGGAATGGACCAAAATGCCGCAGAGCAACATTTGGGCAGCCTTTGACTGTTTCATTGGCCGTTTGAAGGCCAAAGATGACCAATTCGAACAAATCTAAACTAATTCTAAAATTTGATGCTATTTTCGACATTTTTTGCTTTTATTCAATAAAATTTTTAAAAAATGTAAAAATTATGGCGTTTGACATTGTTGCAGGTTTTTATCTTACCCTGTACAACCAAAGATTTCTAAATTTGATACTTCTTTTATATAATCGGCCTTCGATGGGGCTTGGGTTTTTTCTTCTAGATATATCCAACACCGGCTACGCGAACAAAGGTTTTCTTAAATTTGATGCTCTGTTAGGTAGTCCCTACCTGTATTATCTATAAATATTCGGGTAGCCGGTTCCGTCCCCCAAGAGAAAAGACTCCTGGTATCAAGGAACAAATACCTACCTTTGGAAAAAATTAAAAAAAATGGAAAGGTTCTACTAAACTAGTGTTGTTCCAATCCCTAAATTTTACGCTGATTGCTGATGGCATCTCTTACGAATACTTCGAGGTGTTGTAAACGAATTGACAATGGTTATATACCCTCTATATGATGGAGGCTATAAAATACACTTTCAAAGTCCTATAGAGCTATGACATTATAAGCATATTCAATTTAAAATAGATTCTTTAATGCTTTTGGTCATAAAATCTTGTTGCCGATAGTAACATTTCGGATATTTAACTTTAATCTGTAGTGGAATTCTCTAACTCATGTTTTGAGTTACCGACAAAAGTTGGTAAAATTAAAATGCTTATAATCTCGGTAGTTAACGAAATTTGTCGGTAAGTTTGCGACGAAATCAAAGTAGTCGCTTAGGCCTACCAATAGATACCAATGTTGTCAACTTTATATTCTTTTTTATATCAAAATTTTGAGTTTCAAAGTTACCGATTTTTTATCGGTAATTAATAAAATGAGTTAGAGAATCCCACTACCGGTCTTTAAATTCAAATCCATCCGATCCATTACCACGACAACGCTTACAAGAATTTCAAAATCTTTTAAACTTCAAAAGCTAATAATGTTTCATAAAATTGCTTCCTAACAAAGCACATTTGCTTTTTGTTTTTTTTTTACTCAAGGGGTTGTTAATGTCTTCCCTTAGCCATTCAATCGTAGATGATGATTCTCTTATTCTCCAATACTCTCTTTATAATTGAGAGTACACATTTTATTTCGCTCATCTCCTCTGCTCAGCATCCTGTTGATGTTGACAGACAAAGTTTTTCCGTTTTCTGGTATGTATTCTCTCCCGCTCTCCCAATTTATTCCTGTTTTGAAATATTTCTGGACATTTCCCTGGCTGGCGAAAAGGAAGAACATTCGAATCAGTTGTGTAATGCAAATAAATGTAGACTTCCAGCTACAACCACCGGCTTTCTGTGCTCTTTGTTTACAATTTATTTATTGCACAAGTTTGTTATGCCTCCCCGCTTCCAGGAGGGAGAAGAAAGGCGGTTAGCTTGATTTGTGTTGTTTCCATTGCAGTGGTGGCTGGTTGGCTGCGACGATATCCAAAGGGGGGTTAAGTGTGGAAAACGGCTGTTTGTGGTTATTGACGTAGGGTGGTTTTTGCATTTGGCTTATTATGGCGTTGCTGAACGGCAGAATGACTGGCTGGTTGGCTGACTGGCATTCTTTCATAACAAAGTTTTCTTGTAACCAGGGTTGTCATTCATTCTTTCGTTCGTTTGTTCGCTCGTACATTTGTTCTTTAGTCCATTTTAGTCTACTGCTGTTGTAATCTAACGTTGTTGTATTTTGTTTTTGTTGTTCTGAAGGCCGTCGCGTATCTAATTTTGTTGGTCTTTGTCTTCGTTTTCTGCTCTTGCCTTTCATCCCGCACAGCTTTTCTGTTTTGTTTTTTTTTTTGCTTCATAATCATCGCTACAATATTCTGTGTGTGATTCTTTAAATGAGGCCCCCATGTGGTCTTTAAGGTAATGGATGGATGTTTTTTTTTTTTTTTCAAAAAGACTGGCTTCATAGATTAAAAAATGTTTACAAGGGGTGGTCGAAAAGTGTTTATAGCTCTTTAGGGGTAGTTGAATGAATGTCAGTCAGGACCTGAAGATAATAATCAAGAATTTGTAAGAAAATATGAATATGCAAACATTTGTATACATATTTCGACTGGAAATTATTGCAAATATTCATTTTTCTACTTATTCTGATCTCGTCGAAATATATAGCGGCTTAGCTCTAGTTGAATAAAAACTCTCGTTTTTTTTTTCTTGTATGGGACGTTTTGCAGGTATGTATTTTGTATAGATCCTATATTCGTCTGGGCCGAACTTTTAATACCACCCACCATGAAGATCGGGATTGAACACTGGGTCCACTTAAATTTTTATACCCTAAGCCATATTGCTGGCTACAGAGGGTATATATCATTTGATTAGGCCAATACGTGTCTAATCGAAATAACGGTTTTAGATCCTAGGTCTTATTGGACCAAATCCGTTTCAGGACCTTTGGAGTCGATCTAGCGATGTCCGTCCATCCGTCTGTCTGTATCTCTGGCTGGTGCGTACGATAACTCTTAAAGGGAGTATCTGATTTGGCCCAACCTTGGTACATCGTAATATTATTATCAAACTTAGATCCACTTCGAAGATGTGCAATATCGGTCCGCTTGTCCTGGTACCTCCTCCACAAAAGACCAAAATTTTCAAAAAATTAATTCTTTAAAGGAAGAGAAAGGATGATCCGGGGTTGCTTCAACTTTGCTAATCCTAATATTTGCATCAGTGCTAAGTCAGTTGACAAAACGGACAGTATCGGTCCACATCATCAAGTACCTCCCCCAGAAAGAGTAACATTTTAGAATAATTAAAATTCATGTCTTCAAATTACACACATCACAATATTTTTAATCCAAGGTCTGGTGTAAAAATGGCATATATCGGTCCACTACCTCTGGTACCTTCCCCACAGAGGGTGAAAATTTTGAATATCCATGAATCTCATAAAATTGATCTCCGATTCCATTCAGACTTGGCACATCTCAATATTTCTATCAACACAAAATCTGTAATAAAGATGGTAGACATCGGACCATTCCTCTTGGTACCTCCCCACGTAGGGTTCAAGATTTTGAACAACAAAACGCTCAAAGAAAACGAAATAAGTATCCAAATCTCTTCAAATCGCTCACACAAACATTTTTGGTAACACAAGGTCTTTTGTGAAGATGATATATAACTGCGAACCCGTTATGGGCCACAATTTTTAACATTTTTATTTGTCATAACTTGCTAAACAAATCAGCGATTCTTCAGAACAGGAAAAAGTTAATATATCAAAAATGGTGGAGAATTGAAGTTTGGATCTGCCTATTTTTCTCCTCCCAGCTTTCGTTTTAATATTATCGATTCTTAATTTTCGTTGTTCTAATATTTGCGATTCATCCCAATATTACACGACGTCTTCGTTATTAGATGCTTGTCGACGCTACACATACAGCAGCTGCTGCAGCCGCTATTGCCTGCTGTCGTTGATGGTGTTTCGTTTCTGGGTTTTCATATTCTTGTTCTTAATATTGCGGGTGCTGAAATCAATAATTTCATAGTTCATTCAGCTCATATTTCAATTTAATGATTTATTGACATGGCTGGTCTTGTTCATGTGTTAATATTGCCAAGCTTATTTTGTATTCGATGCTCGGTGAGAACGGCCGTGTCGTCGTAGAATCAAACACACACACACACACAATTATTGGCAATCGCATGGAGGAAAAACTGTGTCAAATGTTTTTAAAGAAAATCGACATTATATTTTTCTCAACATTACATGAGTTTGATCATCATCTTGAAGATTAATGTTTTTTTTATATTTTTGTATTTTTGCACATCAAAGGATTTAAGTATCACCAATGCGTTTACGCATGTATCCACTTATTGTGAGTGTAATAAAAGGATATTGATGTTTAAAGGATAATAGCAAAGAAATAAAACGTTTATGTACATTTGGTAAAGAATACGAAGGAAAGCGAATTTCGTTTTGAATGTCAACCTTGAAATTGTCCTTTTTCAAGGGCAAATGTAAATAAACACCAATTTTGTACTTTTTTAACATGTGAAATCATGTTGAGTAATCATTTTTACCATTAAATGTGCGGTTGGCGAAATATCTGTAAAATATTTCAAAATATTTCTTTTCTTGATTTTTCCTATCATTCATTGTGAATGGAACGTACTCCTCAATTGGGAGCAAAACGAAATTGTAATCCACACAAAATGTAAAAATATTCAAAGTCTTTTATTGGGTAAGCAATTCCAGCATGAGCTTCCAAAATCAGCGATAAAACACTACCTTAGTAATCATAGTAGCCTAGTTCCTCTCCATCCAAATTAAGTAAGTCTTAAACTGCACTGGCTCCCTCCAGCAGAGAATCTGGAAGAAGGCGAGTGTTTATATCTGTGCAGCTGAATAAATGCAACGTTTCGTGGGGACCTAGCGCAACACGTGTACGAACGTTGATTCATTAATCGATTTTCCTAACCAAATCCACAATAATTTGTCGTCACTGAATTTTAATTTCTATGTAGGAATCGATTGTAAATAAGGAAAGGAAACTAAAAATGTCAAAAAAGTGGAAGATGTTGACGTGACGAGCATTTAAAAACAAAAAAATCCCATTTAGGAAAATACGTATCTTTTCATATTTCTTAGAAACAAATAACCATTCCTCGAAAACTATAGCAGCTTTCGTTGTTCTTTTGTTAGATTGGTTGAATTGCTGCTTTTAATAAACATTTAAAAATTACCGTAGGGTTGTCCTTTTTTGGCAATTCTGTCACTATAGGTGTGAGTTTTCTTATAGCGATACCTCGATATAAAGATATTCGGTATTTTGACGATTTATATCTATCGGATATCGACATTCGGTATTTAGTGTCCGTAAAGGATTCTACCTCTGGTATAAGAACATTTCTATATAGGTCCACTTTTTCCTATAACCTTTCCACTGCAATCAATTTTATTAGTATTTGCGGTTTAATATTTTCTTTATCTCTTGGTGTATGCAATTCGACAAATCTTGAAGCGTTAAGAGCCATTTCCTGAGAAACAATTGGGAGATCGTCAAACTCTTGCAAAACGATCTATTTTTTTATCTTCCAAGAAGGTAATACCATAAAAAATCAGTTTGTGTTTACCAAAAATAATGTGAAAACGAATCGCAAAAACTAATGCTCCTATTCCTATTCCGAACATAGGTTCCGAACCCGACGCCGTTTTTTCGAAAATAGTTGATGGTTAACGTTGGCAGAAATATTTGTTTTTATTTTTATTTATTTTATTTTTGTAGTTGTCGTACCCATTACGAGCTTCAAGTACGAAATTTGAAACAATTCAGGTGAATAATGTCACTAAAATCATCAAAATACCGAATATCGGGAAGTGCCGTTATATGGGGGCTATACGAAAACCTGGACCGATATGGCCTATTTAAAAACTTAAGCTGCCTACTGGTAAACTACACACGTGTGGCAAATCTTAATGTTAATTAGTTCGAAAGATAGCGTGATTACAACAGCCCGCTTACAAATTTTACGCTGATTAAGAATATATATACTTTCTTGGGTATGACATGCGTATTTCGAGGAATTACACACGGAATGACAAAGTTAATATAGCCTCCATAGTATGGTGGAGAGCATAAAATCCCTTTCGAATTTTCGATAAACTTCAGACTTTCATCAGATCCTTTGTTTCGACAACACGTCAACCACTCCATATAACTTTCGGTCAGAAGTCAGAACGAATTCGCATCCAAGATTTTTCTTCCGAATTTTGGTTCGAAGTCGGACCGAACAGGGACAATTTGGTTCGCTTGGTAGCAACAAAGCATGTGATAATGTGGTTGCCTTCCTTTTGTATACAAATCTACCGCCCCTTGTTTCTGCTGTTTTCTGTTCTTCGATGTTTAACATGATAGAACCTCTATTTCGAGCGATTCGACTGATTTTTCAAACAAGAATGACTCGGGAGCGCTCATACATAAAACAAACGATTGAAGAAAAAACTCTGTATAAAACTCCCACTCTTCGACCACTCACGCTTGCGAGCAAGTTTCACTCCCGAGTGTGTAGTCAGTCAAATTCACCTCTGTCTTAGTTTTAGCACTTCCAAGTTTTGAATTGTGCGGAGCTCAGGGGTAAATAAGTCCTCTGGCAACACGAGGATTTGTTGTCGCAAATTACCGGTGTATGCCAAGACAATCTTCTGTACTTCAATTTGTTCGGCCCGTGCATTACGGTTCTGAACATATGCAAAGTTTAATCGTTCTTTGGTATTTGCTGTTCAACAGGATCCTCTCAAATCAGCATCATTCATGGAGGATAAATTACATTTTCATTTCCTTTGTCATACCTCGAAACTTTCGTCGGAGATTCCACAAAGTAAATATATTCATGATCAGAGTAAAATTCTATGTCTTTCGTCTCTTTTTTGGAATTACGACAGAGTTTGCTCAATTTAGGATATTTTACCAAGATGCTTAATATTGATCTTCCGTTTTTTCAGACAAAGCTGTTATTGATGTTATTTGTGCGTTCTCAGTGGGTAGAAGAACATTTCGCAGAAAAGAAATATTCTATATATTATACTTTTTGGTATAGCCCCATATAACAGCACCTCCTGATTTTCAGTGTTTCGGGGGCTTTGGTTTCAATTCCCAACTAAATCAGCTGTAATTCGATAATTTGATTTTGCCATAGATTAAGTTCTGTATTGAATTTAAATTTCAGAAGTCTCAGAGAAAACAAGTAAAAAGCAGTAAATTCGGCCTGGCTGATCTTTAAATACCCTCCAACATTTGGAATGAATTTGGAAATTTTCAAAAAAAAAAAAAAAAAAAAAAAAAAAAAAAAAAAAAAAAAACAAATTAATAATAAAATAAAAACATAAAATAAAAACAAAATCCGTTAAACATTCTGTTAAAATCTTCAAAATACTGAATATAGGAAGTCGTCGTTATATTGGAAGTCGTCAAAAACGAAACTTTAAAAAACTACTGTGAATAATGTAGCTAAAATCATAAAAATACGGAATATAGGGAGGTACCGTTATATCGGCCCTATACGAAGAAGTGTACCTGCATTGAAAATTTCATTTTCTGTCACAGGCTGAAGTATCTGTTCCAAAACTGCAACAGAGAACGACATGATTTTTACATCTTTTTAAAATTTTATTGAATAAAAGCAAAAAAAATGTTGGAAATAGCATAAAACATTAGAATTAGTTTTTTAGGTTTGTTCGAATTGGTCACCTTTGGCACGAATTATGACCTTCAAACGGCCAATTAAACCGTCACACGCTGGCCGAATGTTGCTCCGCGATATTGTGGCCCATTCCCGGCGAAGCACTCGCTTGAGGTGATCGACACTTTGCTATTTTTAGTCCAACGGATTGGTATCCGGAGATTTTTGTGGCCATTGTGCGCTGGAAATGAAGCGAGGAAGCTCATTTGTAACCATTCTTTGGGTGGCGCGTGCTGAGTGCGTTGCCGCTGGTATGCGCCCAAAATGTTTGCGTGCCCAAGGCTTTAATACACCCTCCAGAATATTTTCGTGAAATATTCGGCATTCTATCTGATTCCACTGTCGATTAATACGAGCGGAGAGCGACCATCGGCTGTTATGACGGCCCACACCATGGCCGGCGCTTGAGTTCTATTGGCCAACCGAAGGTGCACATTTTCAGCTGACCTCTTTGGCAAGTAAACACGATCATTTTGTTTGTTTACAAACTGCTGAACAACGAATGTTTTCTCATCGGAGAAAACCAAATTCAGCAGTTCACCACTTTCGGCCAAGCGAAGCAACTCTTTTGCTCTTTTGAGTCTATTTTCTTTCTGTTGCTTTCAATGGCTTTACCCCAAGCTTATTTTTCAATATTTGCCGAATGGAATATTGCGATATGTTTAGCTCACGAACCATGTTTCGGCCACTGCGACGCGGGTGTCGATCAAGTCGCATTTTTACTTTTCGAACGATTTCTGCTGATGTTGCTGTTTTCTTTCGTGCACTTCCTTGACGCTACCATTGTCACGGTACCGAGCAATGGTACGAGACACCAAAAAGATTTATTCACATTTAAATGCTGGGTTGTGGTTTCCCAGCCAAATATAAAGAAATCACACCATCACGCTTGAATTCCATCACAAAAAACTTTTTTCTGGAAAATTCTCACCAAAATGCTTTTGTACTTTTGTAAACATTATAATGAGCTGTCACTAAGATGATTTTAACAGCTGTCGGACGAGTGGCTTAGAAATGACAGAAGTCTGAAGTTGGTTGCAGTTTTTTCATCTCACCCTGTATTGTAACTAAAATCGTCTAAATACGGTATATAAGGAGGTACAGATATATGGGGGCTATACGAAGACCTGGATCTACTTAGACAATTTTCTGTCATTGAGTGTAGTACCCATTGGGAACATCAAATATGAAATTGGAAACAATTCCGGTGAAAGAGGTAGCTAAAATCATTAAAAACCCGAATGTAGAGGGTCACCGTTGTATGGGGTCTACACGATATCGTGGACAATACGCTTTCAGGGTTGAAGTACTTCGAAACAAATTCTTTCGTTGATTTTCATACAATTCCATTGAAAAAACAGTAAAGGAAATCTTAAAGTAGGGCGGGGCCGACTTTATGATACCCTACACCACTTTGATAATTTAGTAGAGCTCCACATACCAATTAAAAGTTTTTATGAGAGAATTCGATCATACACGCTATGATTATAATTATAATTTAGAGTTCAAAGGACTAAATATGCCGAAGCATTTGTATCTTTTGAATTCGGAATTGTATTGCCCATTTGGTGCACAGTTAATTTGAAATCGGATAAAGAGATATATATGGAGCTATAGCCAAATCGGAACCGATCTCGATAAAATTTGGCAAAGATATTTCTTAGCTGTATTTGATATATTTCCCTGAATATCGTTGTTACGGAGTGCATATTACGGTTGTGGGTAACAAATATATCAAATCGGAATGAACAATATATATGGGAGCTATAGCTGTATCTGAACCGATCTTCACCAAATGACATACTAGCTTCTAGACTCAATTCGGTCGTAAATGCCAAAATTTTCATCCCATTTGGTCAAATATTAGACGTTGGTGCACAATCAAATGTAAATCGCACGAAGTTATATATGGGAGCTATATCCAAATCTGAACCGATCTCGATAAAATTTAGCAAATGTATTTCTGAGCTTTATTTGATATATTTTCCCAAATATTGTTGTTACAGAGTGCATATTATGGCTGCGGAGGACAAAAATAACAAATCGGATGAACAATATATATGGGAGATATAGCTATATCTGAACCGATTTCGATCAAATTTGGCATACTTATTGTCAGGCTTAATTTGGTTGTATGTGCAAAATTCCATACTATTCGGACTGATATTACACGTTTGGTGCACAATAAAAGGCAAATCGGACGAAGATATATATGGGAGCTATATCTACATTTTGACCGATTATGTCCAATTACAACACGGTTCGTCCTTGGGCCAAATAAATGATTTGTGCAAAATTTCATTTGGATAAGGCAATATATGCGAACTGTACTTTGTTTACAAAAATACATGGACAGACGCACAGACGGACGTATAATTCCATTTAAAAATATGTGGCTAAAATCATCAAAATACCGAATATCGTCGAGTACCGTTATATGGGGCTATACGATATCGTAGACCGATATAGACTATCTTCGAAATATCGTAGACCGATATGAACTGCGACTACTTTCGGAGTCCCCCAAATCGTCTATCTAGCATTTTTTTTAAATATCTAAAGTAAAAAACCCTATGTCCGTATATATTACACCATTGATGCCTTTAGCATACATAGTTGTTGTCCACCATGTTCCGTTTATTATTTGCTTTATATTTTTTACATTTTCGACGAGTTTTTTGTGATTGTTTGTCTCTGTGTTACAAATACTTGCTGTTTGTCTTAGTGTTTACAATTGAATGATTAATACGTCTTTTTATGTATTTTATTTTAGGTAAAATGTGATGATTTTAAGCGAAAACTATGTTCAATTGCAGTTTGTGGTAAGAATAAAATTAATAAATTTATTGCTTACAAATCTTCAAATTCTTTACTCCTGCCCACATACAATTCCATTTTTATTCGAGTTACTTTGAAACAACAAAACCTCAAGATGTCAGCAATAAAGAATTTTCAATTAACTGCCTTAAAAACATTATTTTTATAAATCCCTGACATTTTCATTTATGAAGTCTATAAATCATCCTTTTAAACTTGTAACATATGAGTCCATTGAAATCTTTTGTGTTTCGCTTTTTTTTTCATCTCCACTCATCTTTTTATTATTAAAAGTCAAGAAGTAACCCAGTGCAAACGACCGACTGCTGCTAAAATTTCACATATGTATTGTGTGACAGTCAGGCAGTTGTATTCTATGTCCCCTACTGGTTTTTTGTGCCGTAATTTGAATGAATTTAAATATTCCTCAAGGGTCCTACAAACTAACATCGCTCCCTCTATCAAATATTCTACTTCAGCACCACAACAGCACGGGCTATCAAAGGACGACCAGTATTTATATTCAACGACACGCAGTCTTGTTTAAATCCTTTCATCGCATTATGCCCATCTTTGTCTTAGCAGGAACAAAGAGAGGAATACCAAAAGAGACAACTAAAACCAAAAGACCTAACAACGGCAGCAGGGAAGAATGTTGGAGAAACAACAATTTTTTCATATACAAAAGTTTCCTGCTAGAAAAAAGGATAACACACACACATCCATAGACTGTAGTGCGGAACACATCCCAACATACCAAAATGGCTTGAGAATAATATTACAATAAGCTTATGAACATAAGCCTTAAGCTTGAGAAAATCTTGAGAAAACATTGAAAAATGTTTGTATAACAAGTATAGAATAATCGAAACGGAACCCTTATTTATAAGCTTATACTTGAAATTGTAGAATAAGCTTACAAAAATAATATATAATAAGCTTATTTTTGTAATAGTATAAAATATTATTTTTTTAGTTTTTAATCATTTTTAACGTTTTTTCTTGATGGACATCCCAGTAGTCACTGCCGCATGTGGCCTTGATACCCTGACGCTTTCTTCTCCCTATTTGAACTTCTGCATCTCTTCCACTAAGACAACACATTTATTGAATTCCTGCAACTTTTTTGATGCTTCCAATCTGAAATGGGATTGGAATAATTTATGTGAAAGATTCCCGGATTTATTATTCATCCATACCTTAAGGGTTCGGTCCACAAATGGGTCCTAAATTCGCGTGATTTGTTTTTTGCCAAGAAAATAATTTCTTGCTGACAATTTTCACAAAAAATCAAAACTAATTTGTCAACAAGGGACAGACTTGAGAAATGTTTGTGGAACATAAGTGTTTCTCAAGCATTGTTGAAAAATTATATTTTTATAATATTGTTCTCAAGCTGTATTGTATTTTTGGTATGTTGGGATGTGCTGTTTACCCATCACAAAGGATTGCAATTCTTTATCCATTTTCTTCGCCACTATCATCCTCGAATTTCAAAACCCAACCGAAATAAGACAAGTATGTCCGCTAAATCTTTTTAGTGTCTCATTTTGTGTTGTTGATTTTTTATTAATTTTTTTTATTCGTTGTCGTTTTTTCGTTTCTTCCATTTTATTCAAGGGGATTAGAATTGTGTTTTTTTCTTTGCTCATCCACTTGGTTGTTTTGCACAAATTCGCGACATTTGTGCCATCAAATGTCATTATAAAGCATATCAACGAAAAAATAGTATTTGAAAAGGGGATTTTAACAGCAATGTCATGATTTACAGTATTTCAAGTGAAAGCAGCAGAACAAGGATAACGATTTAAAAGACACTAGACAAGGAAAAGAAGAAATTCAACTTTACTATTTTTTATACCCTACACCACATAGTGGTTAGGGTATTATGTCTTTGAGCATTTATTTGTAACATGGAGAAGGAAGCGAGATAGACCCACAGTTACTTTTGAGGATTTTCATAGAATCACTTTTTGAGTCGTTTCAGATTTGAATATAGCTCTCATATATATCTTCTACCGATTTCGGGTTGATTGTGCACCAAATGGCTAGTATCAGGAATTCGGAGAAATCGGTTCAGAAATAGCTGTAGCCCCTATATATAAGTTTGGTGTTTAAGTCCCCCACATTCGTAATATGCATTCGACAACAATGATATTTGTTACCAGATATCTTATAGAGCTCGGACCTTGCCAAATCGGCTAAGATTTCGATATAGCTTCCATATATATCCTTAATTCCGATTTCAGGTTTACTGTACAAATATAATAGAATTTCGGGACGCACGTTACCATTTTGTGGAACTCGGTCCCGATATATATTTTTAATATTATCCTTCTCGAAGTAATATCATACACTCTATAGCAATGTTATTAGCTATCAAATATTAAAATGTCTCCGTCAAATTTAGTGAAAATCGATCCAGAATTGGATATGCCTCCCCTATATTCGTTCACTCTGAAACCCAATTATAACTGCTCTAAAGCCAAATATTGATAGGTGATATGATCTACTTCAATAAATTCTTTTGTTACGGGAGCTCTACTAAATATACATAGTGATGTAGGGTATCATATACAGGGTGAGATGATAAAACTGCAACCAACTTCAAACTGCTGTCATTTGCAAGCCACTCGTCCGATAGCTGTTAAAATTATTCCAGTGACAATTCATTATATTTTTTACAAGCGTACATAAGCATTTTTGTGAGAATTTTCCAGAAAACAAGTCATTCGCAATGGAATTCAAGCGTGATAGTTTGATTTCTTTATATTTTGCCGAAAAATGGCTAGTGAGCTGAACAAATCGCAATATTCCATTCGGCAAATATTAAAAATTGAGCTCGAGGTAAAGCCATTGAAAATTCCAAAAACTGCAAGAACTTACACCGCAACAGAAAGAGAATAGACTCAAAAGCGTTAAAGAGTTGCTTCGCTTGGGCGAAAGTGGTGAACTGCCGAATTTGGTTTTCTCCGATGAGAAAACATTCGCTGTCCAGCAGTTTGTAAACAAACAAAATTATAGTGTTTTCTTGCCAAAGAGGTCAGCTGATTTTCAGCACCTTCCGTGGCACCTTCGGTTGGCCACTTGAACCCAAGCGCCGGCCATGGTGATAGTGTGGGACGATGGTCGCTCTCCGTTCGTATTAATCGTCCGTGGCATCGGAATAGATGCTGAATATTATCGCGAAACTATTCTGGAGGATGCAATAAAGCCTTGGGCACGCAAACATTTTGGCCGCAGGACGTTGGAAAATGAGGTTCCTCGCCAATACAATCAGTTGGACTATTGTGTCTGGAGTATTTTGGAAAACAAGGTTGGCACTAAAAAATACCAAAGTGTCGATCACCTCAAGCAAGCGCTTCGCCGGGAGTGGGCCAAAATACCGTAGAGCAACATTCGGGCAGCGTGTGACGGTTTTATTGGCCGTTTGAAGGCCATATTTCGTGCCAAAGGTGACCAATTCGAACAAGTCTAAATTTATTCTCAAATTTGATGTTATTTCCGACATTTCTTGCTCTCATTAAATAAAATTAAAAAAAATGTAAAAAATTATGGCTTTTGACTTTGTTGTAGTTTTTTTTTATCTCACCCTGTACGATCCTATGAAAAACAATTAACTACCAACTCTTCTTACCATATAGAATGCACAATACAGTTGCAAATGTAATTCCTAATTTTTAGATCGTCCTATTGTCACATTCCAGTATAATATTTTAATTTCACGGCTACGGGAATTCTTATTATTGGTCCAAAGAAATACGGACCTTTCCTTAATCTTTAGCCTTCAATAAATAATCTGCCGTTCCCGTTTATAAGGATTAAAGACTTTTTTGTGCAATAAAAGAATATTTCCGCAACTTAAACCTCAATGTAATTGCACGTTATATGTGTTTCTCTTATTCGCAATCCCATTGAATTTTTTTTTTTTCGTATTGTTTTTTTTTGTTTTGGTTTTCATTTTATTTTCAAGCACATTATTTTACAAATTCTAACAACATTCAGAATTCTCCATAAACCTGTCTGTCAATGCACATTTATTTATTTTTGTTTTCGAAACAGCTACACAACCATTCAATGAATGTTTAAATATTTCTGTCTATACGATGTCTGTTAGTTTCCTTCCTGTTGGCTAGCACATGAGCACCCCATCAAAGAAAAACGAGGTATACTGTAAAAGGCGGGAATTAATTTACCTGAGATTTCCTTAAAATCCTCATAAAGAGCTTCAAGACACATAAAAAAACTGCAACAAATCAAACGCCATAGTTTTTTAATTATACCAGGTCAGGGTATTATGTCTTTTATGCATTTGTTTGAACAGGCAGAAGAAGGAACGAGATAGACCCATAGTTCCTTTTGATGATCTGCATAGAATCACATTCTGAGTCGATTTATGCATGTCCGTCCGTCCGTCTGTCCGTCTGTCCATGTATTTTTGTAACAAAGTACAGGTCGCATTTATTGCCCGATCCAGATGAAATTTTGCAAAGATCTTTTGTTTGGCCAAAGGACGAACCCTATTGAAATTGGAGATAATTGGTCAAATTTAGATATAGCTCCCATAATATCTTCGTCCGATTTGCTTTTTATTGTGCACCAAACGTGTAATATCAGCCCGAATTGTATGGAATTTTGCATATACACCCAAATTAGGCCTGAAAATATGTATGCCAAATTTGATCGAAATCGGTATATTTGGGGAATATATCAAATGCAGCTCAGAAATACCTTTGCTAAATTTTATCGAGATCGGTTCAGATTTGGATATAGCTCCCATATATAACTTCGTCCGATTTACCATTTATTGTGCACCCAAACGTCTAATATTTATCCAAAGGGATGGAATTTGGCACATACCGACCGAATTTAGTCTAGAAGGTAGTATGCCAAATCGTTCAGATATGTTTATAGCTTCCCATATATATGTTCATCCGATTTATTGTATTTGTTACCCACAGCCGTAATATGCACTCGTTAACAACGATATTCAGGGAAAATATTTCAAATACAACTCAGAAATATCTTTGCCAAATT
>NW_026712307.1:355124-483350 GCF_030504385.1 Musca domestica
GCAGGAAATGTCATTGAACTCGGTGGTGACGCCAATTAAGATTCATTTAATTTATAAATTGTCGTTTAAGAAAAATTTGAAACTAGCCACCAAGACAATGGCTGGTGGTGTAACAAACATACCACAACTTTTTGCAGAACTACCGGCAAACAATGTCTGCCGTCGTCGTATCAGCACAAATGACAGCGGGTTATGAACAAAGAAAAAAAAAAACTTCAACAACCTTTCCATGTCCATGCCCAGCAGTTCATACTCCATTCTTGGCTTTGGTAGTTGTTAATTTGCGATTTTGTGTTGTTTTTGCCCCTACACAAATGTTGTTGCTGCGCCGCATCCATTGTTAGTGTTATTGTTTGGAATTTACATAATATTTAGGAAAAGAAAAAAAAAACAATAATTTAAACATAAAACGTGACTTGTTTCAAATGTTGCTACAACATTTCGCCAACGGCAGCAACAAGTTTCACAAATCAATAAAGGTCTTGGCTTTTATTTTCTAACAACAATTTCCGATAATAAAAAGTAGTACTCCGCATACAATAATTCATATATATTATTTTCTGGAGTGGGAAAAATAACACTCTCGTGGACCTTTTATTTAAAAGAGTTTAGTTAGTTTGGTTGAAAGACCGGGCGAGAGCTATATATAAAGACAGATAACTGCCTGACAGAGAATCAAAGCCAAGAGGAAACGGCTTAAATTTTGCTCAACGGTCAGCCTGTGCACCAACAGCGTGTGATAGGTGGGGGTTTTGAAAATTCGTACTTAAAGTGTAAGAAAAGTACTAAAATTTAGTAAAAAAAAGATTAATACTTTGTATTGGACAAATGGAAGGAGCTAGAATTTGGAATGGGAGTCACTAATGGAATGCAGGATAAATGTACCAAAGGTTTTTGGAAATTCGAACTTAAAGATTATGAAGTGTTCGAAAATAGTACTAAACTTTTAAAATAGTACCATTGGTAAATGTGAACGGGTAGAGCTAAATACTTGAAATTTGGTATGAGAATCAAAGTTGAGAAGTACGTTTAATATAGGTAGATGGTTTTGAAAGTGTGCTAAGTGTGCAAACTGTACTAAGGGTACTACATTTTGAACACATTGTTTAGGATGTCGGGTGAATTTGGAAAATTTTGTATGGGGTCCGTGTTAGTGGTAGGTTTGTGATAAAAAATGGTTTTGGAAATATTTACTACAACTGCACTAGTATATTTGGTACAATTTGGTATTGAGCGAACATATGGTACATGTAATCAGAAATTTGGTGTAAGGTTCATTTTCATGTGTAGCCCTGACATATGGAGGTGATCTCTGAATGTGTGCTATAATTGTACGAAAAGTACTAATTTGGCATTGGGTAAAGGGATAGAGATAGATTCTGAAATTTTATATTAGATAATTGTTGGTATTTGAGGTTGAAATTTGGAGGTAGTTTTAGAAATGCGTCTTTTATTTGTACAAAAAGAATTAAAATTGTACAAAATTTGGTATTTTGTCAGGGGATCCTCAAATTTGATAATTATTTCCCTGTTGGTATCTGCTATTAAAGATATGGAGTTGGTTTTGGAAATATGTACTATAATTAGACTGATGGTATCTGTGTTCGAGATTTGGCGGTGGTTTGAAAATACCGCATATATTTCTGCGAAAGTACTAAATGGTACTAATTTGGTATTGTGTGAAGGAATAGGATTAGAATCCTCAAATTGATAATATAGTCTCTGTTGGTATCTGAAATTGTGATATGAGGTGGTTTTGTAAATGTGTACTATAATTTACAAAAGTACTAAAATGTACTATATTTGGTATTGAGTGAAGGGATAGGGATAAAATTCTGAAATTGATATTTAGATTGACTAAATTTGACGGTAGTGTGGAAATATGTCCCATATTTGTTTGAAAAGTACTAATTGGTGCCGAATTTGGTAATGGATGAAGGGATAAAGCTGTAAAGCTGAAATTTGATATTGAGGTATCTGGGATTGAGATCTGGTGTGGTTTTGCAAATGTGTTCTAAAAGTACAAAATGTTACTAATTTGGGATCAATGTTGGTGTCTAGGATAGATAGATGCAGTTTGTATAGGATGAAATTTTGACTAAATTTTGGTATAGGATGAAGAGATCAAGGTTGAGGTCCATCTTTGTTTCTAGGGTTTACATATGAAGACATAGTTTTGGATATAAACATGGATGTTGGTCCAGTGTGCAATGGCTTTATTAATATCTTCCTTAGTAAACTTCAAAAATTAAAGGGTGGCGCGTGCTGAGTCCTTTGGAATGTCCAAGTTCGGCGACCAAAATGTTTGCGTGCCCAAGGCTTTAATACACCCTCCAGAATATTTCGCAATAAGATTCGGCATTTATTCTAATGCCACGGTCGATTAATACGAGCAGAGAGCGACCATCAGCTGTTATGGTGACCCATACCATCACAATGGCCGGCGCTCTTTAGCGCTTTTGAGTCTATTTTCTTTCTGTTGCGGTGTAAGTTATTGCACTTTTTGGAATTTCAATGGCTTTACCCCGAGCTCATTTTTGAATATTGGCCGAATAGAATATTGCGATATGTTCAGCACACGAGCCATTTTTCGGCCATTGCGACGCGGTTTCGATCAAGTCGCTTCTTTACTTTTCAAGCCATTTCTGCTGATATTGCTGTTTTCTTCCGTCCACTTCCTTGACGTCGGGCTATGTTACCAGTATCAAGGTAACGTGCGATGGTACGGGACACAAAAGATTATTAGATTTAAATGCTGAAGTCTCTAACGGTAGCCACTTGTGGTTTTCCAGCCAAATTTAAAGGAATCACACTATCACCCTAGAATTCCATCACGAATAACTTTTTTTCTGGAAAACTCTCAGCAAATGCTTTGCACGCTTGTAAACAATATAATGAGCTGTCACTGGAATAATTTTAACAGCTGTCAAACGAGTGGCTTAGAAATGACAGCAGTCTGAAGTTTGTTGCAGTTTTTTCATCTCAACCTGTAATATATATTAAAAACATTCCGCACCGTTTCACCATGACTTTTAATAAGTTCCTCAAAAAAATCCTTCTAGGTTTCTGACAATATTTCACATCCACACATGCTTAACGGAATTACTCAAATGTTCACGAAGTTGTGTTTAATCGATTTTCAAATAGGCTCCATAAAAGCTATGATAATTTATCCGACATTACTTAAAAACGTCGAAGATCGAATCATAAAAATTGATTCAAATTACGGACTTGTTTTATTTATAGTCATGCAAATACCTCTGTCAATCATCGATTCCTTTCTTTTTGAATAATTGTGTGGCATGACATTTTTACCATAACAATGTCCATGGCAGTTAATTGTTAAATAACCTGCGATTACCGGATTATTTGTTAATTTTGTTTCGCTACAAATTGTCATGGCTGCTTGTCAGCAGTTGTCGTTTAATGGGAGGACCGAGAAAGAAGGGGTCAAGCTGCCGTTGTTGTTGTATTTCCTTGCCTGGGTTCCCCCATTTCAATTGACCAACAGCAGCAGCAGCACGACATATGAATGACTACTGGTCGTCCAATTAACATTTTGTTCACCTTGCAACAACATTTACTAGCCACACGATTTGCTAGCTGGCTGGCTGGCTGGCCGGGATTTATTTGCCAGCATGGAAAATAGCCATTGTCACTCACCCGATTGAAGTGTTTGACGCGACGCAAATGGTGGTTAACGTGGCATGGTCGCTTTACACTTATGTGCTGTTTATTCTTTATGGAGCATACAAGGAATGAATGGAAGAAAGAAAGAAAAGAATTTCCGCTTAAGAAAAAACAAAAGCAACAAAATACAACCATTTCCCCTTCAAATGCGTTAACTGTTGAACGGACAGACAGAGAGACAGACTCGGCTCTGCTGTGGAAACACTAATAGGTGACTGAAAAACCAAACCAAACATTTTCCATTGAAGTTGTCCAACAGCATTTCAAGTTGGGAAAACAAAGTTGTTGTAAAAACATTTCATTTCTAGTTGCCAACAAGTCATTCAGAAACCAACAAACACACACACACAACAACTCACTCAAACGCTCGCACACATACACTCTCCAAAGGTCGGTCATTGGCAGTGACTTTGTCGAGCTCTGCTGCTGTTGATCTAGATGGAAATGAAATGATAGATATCATCATCATCGCATGAATGTTTTTCTTCTTTTTTTTTTCCTCTCGCCTTGTTCCATGAATTAAAAAGTTTTTCTTTCAGTTTTCCGGTGAGTTTGAAATAATTGAATGAAATGAAAAGAAACAAGTAATAATTTCTTCTTCTCAGCAAGTTTCCAGTTGGATTCTTAATTGTTTATTAACGACTTTAGGAGTTGTAGCCTTAGATGCAATGGTGTTTCATCCTTAAGGTTATGTCCTTATAATTTAGTATTAAGTAATATTTGCTGACTGGAATATTACATAAAACCAGTTAGAAAGTGTCAGTCGATTTACCGGCAGATATATGTTTCTTAAAATTAAACGTCGAAAAATTACAGTATACTTGAATTGTTTCATTAGGAGAGAGATCCAGATAGATTCCACCTTCGAATCAAACAGCACCTGTGCAATTCAAAAAAATAACTACAGCGAAAATCCAGAAGATTTTAATTGTTGATCTTAAAATAGAAGACATTGGAGTTTTTTTTTACCAATTCGCTTCAAAGTTTCTTATAATTTTACTGTCTTGGTTGTAAAAATTCAAAGTAAATTCGATAGTACTCGGGTTCCAAAGGAGTTCAGGTTCTTAAGCCAAAAACCGTAATTAAGGTCTTTATGTAGCTTTGGTCATATACAACGGGAGCCCAATAGTTGATATCGAAACATTAGTATAAGCTTTGAAATTTTATAGAAATCTTCGGACTTCATTCAGAATCATTGATACAAAAAATGGGCCACATCGATCCACTTTTTGGATCATATCGAGCCAGAATATAAATATTCGGATTTCATTCAAATTTTAAAAATATATAGTTTTGGTGCAGGCATTATTTAAAGATACCCCCTGATGTAAGTTATTGCAAGGGTCTTCACCGTTTTTTTCAAGGAATATTCCTCCAAAAAATGTGAAAGGGAACTTGCTCCTTCTATTTCGGTTTATTACGATGTGAACTTTCAAAACGCTATATACGAGTTTTCTTTTTAGCTCTACTTTAATATTCTGATGGATTTTCCCCGTAATTATTGAAAAAATTTTAATTTGGCGCCATTTTGAAGGTAGCATAAATTTGATATAGAGTATTGTAATGTTGTTGTTGAAAATGTGCCACTTTTAGTAAAGGGTTCGTCAATGAATCAAGTGTAGCTACGGTAGGACGTAGCGCCCTCCTGTTAAAACCAATGTTGAAAACATCCTCCTCTTAATTTTTTGTGAAAAAAATTCGTTGGACATGGCCACTTTATGTCCCAATTATGCCTCTGGGCCAAAATCCGAACCAAAACAGGGATTTTGGGTGTATCGGCTTTTGTAAAGTATGCGTGGGGATTTTTCTGTGCCCCAAATGTAACAATTATACTTATTATATACGGAGCTGACGGTGCCTTTCTTCTTCCAATTCTGCAACATTACCATGATTTTCAAGGTAATGTCTCAATATTTCCCAACGGAAATATCTATTTTTTCACCCTACGAAATTGACCCATAGTTCCGTTTGATAATCTTCCTAGAGTCACATTCTGAGTCAATTTATTCATATCCGTCCGTCCGTCTGTCCACAATATTTTACCTCATACAAGACAATATCGGCCCACTACATTAAACACTTGCCCCACAAAGGGTCAAATTTTCAAATTTCACACATTTCAATATTTTAATTAACAAGTATGAAGATGGAATATATCGGACCACTCCTCCCCCCCAACGGGTGGAATTTTTGAATAGTTAATCCCTCCTAAAATGCGAAATAAGCCTCAGATTACCTTCAGATTTCATGTATTTCAACACAAGTTCCGATGTGAAAATTAAAGATATCGACCTTCTGGAACCTCTCCCACAAAGTTTCACGATTTCCACGCTATCTTTCGAACGAGTTGAGATAAATGTCTACATTTTTGCACACATGTTTATTTGCCAGTAGGTAGGTTAAGTTCGTAAATGGACCATGTAGGTCCACGTTTTCATATAGCCCCCATATAACGGTACCTCCCGATATCGGTATTTTGATGATTTTGGCGACATTATTCACCGGAATTGTTTCAAATTTAATATATGAAGTTTGAAATGGATACTACAGCCTATGACAGAAAATTGTCTGTGCAGGTCCACGTCTTCGTATAGCCCCCATATAACGGTACCTCCCTATATTCGATATTTTAATTATCTTAGCGGCATTATTTACCGCAGTAATTTTAAATTACGTATTTAGAGTTCGTGATGGGAAATACAGCCTGTGACAGAAAATTGTCTATGCAGGTCCAGATCTTCGTATAGCTCCGGTATAACGGTTCCTCCCTATATACGGTATTTTGATGATTTAGCTACATTATTCACCGTTTGACAAACAATGCCTACGTAGGTCCACGTCGTATAGACCCCAATATAACGACTATATTCGCTATTTTAAGATTTTTAACAGAATTTTTAACGGGTTTTTAGTTTTTGAAAGTTTCCCAATTCGTTCCAAATGGTGGATGGTATTCAAAGTTCGGCCCGGCCGAACTTACTGCTTTTTAACTTTTTTATTTTTCAATATTCATTGGATTTTTATTTATATTTATTTATGTGATTAATGTTAATACTTAACGCTGTTATCGTCGAAATGACAAAACAAATAAAATTAAATTTATTATTCGGTAGCATTTGCTTCTTTGCTAGGTTGGTGTTTGATATTATTCAAATAGATATACAAATTTTGATTGACGGTTGTCAAAACAAATGGAATTTACCCAAACAGACATCAATCGCTTGTCCACAGGGGTGATAAAATGCTTTATAAATATACAGAAACTCCAAGAACATTTAGGTATTCATTCGAAAACAGAGGTGAGGTGTTCGTTCCACTTTGAATTCCAAATATCGGGTGATCAGCAAAAAACGTCAATATTTTTGTTGACTGAAATCGCGGTGAAAATAAGATCCTCTTGATAGACCGTTCAGAAATTATCATTCCTACAGACCCACAATTTTCCTTGTCCAAAATTTCAGCATTCCAACTTCCGCGGTTTTATCTCGAAAAATAGCAAGTTTCCTTCTCCATTGAATATCATTGTATTTCTTAAGAGTTACAATGTCGAATATCGTAGTCAATTCTTTTCTATCATTTGCCTAAATCCCTGATCTGCTCGAATACCAAGTAAGCTGGTATTTTTTTTTTTTTTTTGCTAAAACACTAACAACAAAAAGCCACTTGCCAAATTGTGATTTGATAGTCACTCTTATTGACTTTTATCTATTCTACTTTTGTTGTCGGCGAAGCGTGAAACATATCCTTGCCATTTGAACTTTTACATTGATTGTTATTTTGTTTGCCCTGTTCTACCCCCCATTGTAAAGATGTAGTTTATCTAACAACAATGATATGCCACGAATAAGAAAACAGCATTGGAATGCGTTGGTAACGAATTATATTCATGTTACATAAGTAATGATGACGATTTTGAAAATAAAAATAAATTAATAATAATAATCCCATACCAAAAACTTCGTCTCAAAGTCTTTATCATCGTCTTCATCCCAAATGTAAAATCTGAAACCTCATAAGGTATCCATCAAATGTTTATAAGCTATATAAACTAAATCCATTAGAAATTCAGTATATTTCAAGGCTAAGAAGTTATAAAAATTTCTCCTTATACCCTCACCCAATGTTTGATTATTATACCCTCCACCATAGTATGGGGGGCTTATAACACCTCGAAATATACATTGTAGACCCCACAAAGTTTATATATTCTTGATCAGAAATTCTATATCGATTTCACAATGTCCCTCCGTCTGTGGAAACCACTCTAGCTTCCGAACGAAATGAAGTAAGTTAATAAAAAAATTAGCCCCCATATAACGGTACCGCCGATTTTCGGTATTTTGATGATTTTAGCAATATTATTTACCGGAACTATTTCAAATTTAGTATTTGAAGTTCGTAATGAATACTACAGCCTACGACAGAAAATTGTCTGTGCAGGTCCACATCTTCGTATAGCCCCCATATAACGGTACCTCCCAATATTCGGTATTTTTAAGATTCTAGCGACATTATTTACCGGAATTGTTTCAAATTTCGCATTTGAAGTTCGTAATGGATATTACAGCCTGTGACAGAAAATTGTCCGTGCAGGTCCACGTCTTCGTATATCCCCCATATAACGGTACCCCGATATACGGTATTTTGATGATTTTAGCGACATTATTTACCGGAATTATTTCTAATTTTGTATTTGAAGTTCGTAATGAATACTACAGCCTATGCCAGAAAATTGTCTGTGCAGGCTTATGACAAAAGTCGTCGTATAGACCCTAATATACGGCTACATTCGGTATTTTAAGATTTTAATAGAATTTTAATGGATTTTATTTTATTTAATTTTTTTTTTTTTTTTTGAAAATTGCCAAATTCGTTACGAATGGTGGAGGTTCAAAGTTCGGCCCGGCTGAACTAAAAGCTTTTTTACTTGTTTACATATAGCAGTGTCCGCATATTGTTCGAGATCCCATAGTATTTGTTGTTGTTGCAAAATGGTTTATCAGGGGGTAAGGCAGGGAATACCTAGGTTTCGAAAGAGCCACCAATCCTCATCAGTTCCCTTGTTTTTGTCTGGGACATTCTCCTCAGAAGTTATTTTAAAAATAGCTTCTACGAAAAAAACAGTTTTTTTTACCCAAGTAACGAGATCGTAAGCTCATTGGTGGCTCTTTCGAAACATAGGCATTCCCAGCCTAACCCCCTCACTAATAAACAAACGTTGTTTTTATTTACATATATTTTGACTTCTTTTCTGATTACTCAAATTGTTGACACTCTATGGAGTAGCTTCCAAAATAATAAGCGAATATTGATACAGTCGACCGAAATATTCCATTTTCATACCCATCTAAACCATAAATTCCATATTAATCTCAGGTTTCTGGTGGAGGGAAATATGTAGATACAGAAAGGGGTAAGAATCGCTGACTTGTTTTGCCAGATAAAAGTATTTAAAATTGTGACCCTTTGTGGGTGAGGTACCAGATGGCGTTCATAGTTATATATCATCTTCACCGCAGATCTTGTTTTAGAAAAAATATTGGTATATGTAAAATTTAAAGTGAGTTGGATGCTTACTTGGCTTTCTTTGAGCGTTTTGTTTTTCAAAATCTTAAACCCTGTGTGGGAGGTAGGAGAAGAAATGGTCCGATCTCTACAATCTTTATAACAGGTCTCGTCTTGATGAAAATATTAAGATTTGCCAAGTCTGAATGAAATCGGATGTTAATTTCGTTTTTGTTTTATGAGCTTCATGGATATTGAAAATGTTGACCCTTTGTGGGGCAGCAGATCTTGCATTAGTATAATTAATGAATGTGTGAAATATAGAAGAGAACCGGCAGGTTTATTTCGGATCGTTTTGGTTATTCAAAATTTTGACACTTTGTGAGGGAGGTGCCAGAGGGAGTGGACCAGTATATTCCATCGTCACATCAGACCTTGGCTTAATACAAATATTGTGATACACACATCATTTGAAGACAATCGGGCTCTTACTTCACATTTTATAAGAGTCACAATTATTCAAAATTTTGACAATTTATCCGGGGGATGTGCTTGATGGAGTGGACCGAAATTATCCATTTTCGCACCTGACCTAGCACTGATGCAAATATTAGGAGCAAAGTCGGATTATCCTTTCCCTTTCTGTGCAATATTTTTCTTGAAAATTTCGGCCTTTTGTGCGTCAGGTACCAGAAGGAGTGAACCAATAATGTCCACCTTCGAACTCGATCTAAGTTTGAAAATAATATTACAATGTACCAAGTTTTGACCAAATCGGATACTCCCTTCGAGAGTTATAGCCAGACAGACGGACGGAGGGACATCGCTAGATCGACTCCAAATGTCCTGAAACGGATTTGGTCCAAAGAGACCTAGGGTCTAAAATCGTTATTTCAATGAGGCATGTTTGGCCGTATCAAAAGATATGTACTCTTTCTAGCCATATGGCTGAGGGTATGAAAATCCCAAAGATTTAAAACCGTCATAACAATGCATGTACGCATATTACCAACTTCATATTATAGCGCCATTGAATTTGTAATAACAATTGCAATTCCATTTGTTTCGCGGCTTTGGTTCTTCGACTCGATTGTTTACACAATGGCAATTACATCGATACAGATTTGCTTGGATTTGACATTTCAAATTCATTTTGTGGAACAAGATTTTGGGGTTTGGTTGTCGTGGTAGTGGTGGTGGTTCATATTAACAATTACTTGACTTACATTGGTGAATAAACAAAGTATTGACTTTGTTACAAATGAAAACAAGAGGACATATGCAGTAAGGATATGAAAATTTTACTTTTACGATGTGATATATATGGACCGGTTTGAGGAATTCAATTAGCTAATTCAAAATACCCAATAGAGAATATCAGATATTTGATATTGTAACAATGACAAAATAGTAGTAAGGCATAAAAAAATATGTCCGTGCCTACAGTTGTGCTCCTAATTGGACATAGTACTTTACACAGAAATAAATTTCGAAACCATTTGGGGGGCCCTACTGGTGTAATATTAACTTTTCCACATATATACATAAAATCTCTAAAAACTTGTCATTTGAGAGGATGCCTTGAGGTAAGTCCCGGCTTTACGGGGCTTCCGAAATATATTTCGAGTTGATACGAACTCCATCTTCAGAAGATAGATTTATCTTTTATCGCATTTTTTAAGAAATAGCTTTCAGTATCCTCTGAGGCACCCGTCAATTTGAAATTTTTAAACCAATTATTTAAAATAAAAAATCAATCCCGGTAACTTCAATTTTTTAAAAAGGACTTGAAGATAAGACCTTCGATTGATTACAAATTTTTCACATCATAATATTTTTATGAACGTTTTTTGAGGTCGAATTTAGACATTATAGAGCTACTTTTGATCCTTTGTGTGGGACTAACGATCAAAATTAAGCAAAACCAAAAATTTCGTTTTTTTATATTTTTATTACATTTAAGGGTGGAGCGAAAATGGACGATTTCAGGCCATTATATTCGGCCATATTATTTTTTTATTACATATAAGCGTGGAGCGAAACTGGACAATTTTAGGCCAATATTTTCGGTATATTCCACAAAAAAGTTCACCATATAAACAATGCGACAAAATCCAATTTTTCCCATAACTACAAGAAGGCCCCAATAGATTATGAAAGAGCTAAAAATTAGAAAGTTTTCAAACTTTACATAGCACAGTAACCTATTCCTCACATTCCGATTCTTTTTTAATTTTGGACTAATTTTTATACCCTCCACCATACTATGGAGGGTATATTAACTTTGTCATTCCGTTTGTAACTCCTCGAAATACTCATGTCAGACCCAACAAAGTATATATATTCCTGATCAGCGTAAAATTCTAAGTCGATTTAGCGATGTCCGTCTGTCTGTCTGTTGTAATCACGCTATCTTTCGAATGAATTGAGATAGATGGCTAAAATTTTGCATTTATTTTTCCAGTAGGCAGGTTAAGTTCGTAAATGGGCCATGTAGGTACACGTTTTCATATAGCCCCCATATAACGGTACCTCCCTATATTCGGTATTTTGATGATTTTAGCGACATTATTCACGGGAATTGTTTCAAATTTGGTATTTGAAGTTCAAAATTGATACTACACACCCTAAGACGGAAAATTGTCTGTTTAGGACCACGTCTTTGTATAGCCCCCATATAACGGTACCTTCCGATATTCGGTATTTTGATTATTTTAGCGACATTATTCACGGGAATTGTTTCAAATTTGGTATTTGAAGTTCAAAATGGATACTACAACCTAAGGCAGAAAATTTTCTGTGCAGGTCCACGTCTTCATATAGCCCCCATATAACGGTACCTCCCTATATTCGGTATTTTGATGATTTTAGCGACTTTATTCACCGAAATTGTTTCAAAATTGGTATTTGAAGTTCGTTATGGGAACTACAGTCTGTGACAGAAAATTGTCTGTGCGGGTGCAGGTCTTCGTATAGGCCCCATATATCAGTACCTCCCTATATTCGGTATTTTGACGATTTTAGGAACAATACCCACCGAAATAGTTTGAGATGTGGTATTTGAAGTTCGTAATGGATGCTACAGCCTGTGACAGAAAATTGTCTATGCTGGTCCAGGTCTTCGCACAGCTCCGATATAACGGTTCCTCCCTATATACGATATTTTGATGAGTTTAGCTACATTATTCACCGTTTATTTCAATTTTCGAATTTGAATATGGTAATGGCTTATGACAAACAATGCCTATGTATGTCCACGTCGTATAAACCCCAATATAACGGCTATATTCGGTATTTTTTGAATTTTTTAAGGATTTTATTTTTTTAAAATTTCCAAATTCGTTGCAAATGGTGGAGGGTATTAAAAGTTAGGCCCGGCCGAACTTACTGCTTTTTAACTTGTTTTTTTTTTTTTTAATCCTTGCATATGACGTATATTGCAGAAATATCGCCTATAATAATACAAGAATTACTTCAAACGAATCAGAAAGAATTCTGTTTGGACCTTTTTTAAAAACGGTATTAATCTACTTTTAAACTTTTACATACCAAATCAAAATAAATCTTGCCTATAGGTCAGGAGTTTAAACGGCGATTTTTAAGAGCTATAGGGAACATGGAAGAATGCTTTATTTGAATTGATTGTTCAGTCCCTGTAATTTAATATTTATATACTGCGACTACGCCTTAAATGGTCCCCCCAATTTTTTCATATTCTCTCTAAAATGTCGGCCGGTATTTGACGAATAAATGTTTCAATTGGAACGGGTTCGTCTGTTTAGACCTGGACTTTAACATATCCCTATTAAAAACGGTATCATTAAATCGCACGATTTAGGCGTCTTGTCCCAAACATGAAATTAAATGTTCACCAAACTCACCTCTCAATAACTCCATTGTTACAGGTGCTGTGTGATTTGTGGCACCGTCTTGTCGGTAGCACTCGACAATCACATTCGTAGCATCTTTAACGAAGTACGATCCAATACGATCCCAGCTCATAAGAAGAAAAATCTCACTCACATGCTAATAGAAAAGTATTGGTGAAAGATAATGCATTTAAAGTTCTCAATTTTCTCTGGCCACTTTCTATTTCATCGTTTTATCTAGAAATTACCCTAAGAGATTTAAATTTATGATTACCAATATCGAGATCAATTCATATTAAAGCAAGTCTCAATCCATCCAAATCAAAATCCAATTTTTCGCCCAGTTGTTGAATATCAGTGTTATACACTGTAAACATTTCAGTTCATCCATTCTCCATTCTTTCATACTATGTTCTCTTCTGCAATACAATAATCTAAATAATTTGTTTATTTTTTATATTTTCAGGTATGTATTGTTTAAAACTATACTTTCCGCTTATAAATATAATGACCCCATAATTTCTGTAAGTGTACAATTATCATTAAATTATGTCTTGTTCATGTTTTATACACCCCCAATTTTGACATCTCTGACATGTTGTGTGTGTGTGTGCCTGCCTGCGTGTCCATAAATTCTCGACACAATCATAAATTAAGAACAGAAGAAAAAAAATGAAATGGCAAAACAACAACGACAACACGTAACAATTAAATAAATACTCGTAAATCAAATGTTTCGATGCTGTTGACTGGACATAGCAAAAGAAAAAAAATCACCATAAACTGATTCAAATCAAAATTGTGTCTGTCTATCTGTTCGCACAATAACAGCAACAACAGAAATTGTTGTTGTAATCTATAGCTGCTAACCATTTCAGTTTGTTTTGATATTTGCTGTTCCGATATCGAACGATAAAACATAAATAAATATGTTGATTAAGGCTAGTTTACACATTGTGTTGGGGTCACATGTAATGTGACTTTTTTCAACAAGATACAAGCATACTTGTAGCCTACCTTGAGGCGTTCCCCATAGTTGAATTGGACTAAAAAGAAACGCTCTATTTTATGGAAAAAGTAAACATAGAAGTAATTATAAGTATTTTACATATAGCATTGTGTATATAGTATAGTTTATGTTTCTTAGCTTTTTCTTTAAGTTTTGAAAACTATTTGGAGCGCTTAGAAGTATGCTATAAAATGCCTCATTTAAAAACGTCGTTTTACATATGACTCTAACATACTGTGTACACTAGTCTTTACAACTGACTGTTGGCTATGATTTGAATTTATCGATTTTAATTTAAAGTCAAACCTTTTTTTGACATGAACATGCCACAGAAGTAAGTGCTAACCAAACTGCCACCAATAGCGCAAAAATATGTAAAAAAATCACTGACCACTGGATTTGAATAAGTATTTTAATTCACCAAACTTTGTTTCTTGTTTGGTGTAGGGTTGAACAGGTGATCTTCTATAAGTCAGTGGGACACGCGCGTTTTTATACCCTCCAACATACCATGGAGGGTATATTAACTTTGTCATTCTGTTTGTAACTCCTCGAAATACTCATGTCAGACCCAACAAAGTATATATTTCCCTGAGCAGCGTAAAATTCTAAGTCGATTTAGCAATGTCCGTCTGTCTGTTTTAATCACGCTATCTTTCGAACGAATTGAGATAGAAGGCTAAAATTTTGCATACATGTATATTTTTCCAGTAGGCAGGTTAAGTTCGTAAATGGGCCATGTAGGTCCACGTTTTCATAAAGCCCCCATATAACGGTACTTCCCGATATTAGGTATTTTGATGATTTTAGCGACATTATTAACCGGAATTGTTTAAAATTTGGTATTTGAAGTTCGTAATGGATACTTCAGTCTAAGACAGAAAATTGTCTGTGCAGGTCCACGTCTTCGTATAGCCCCCATATAACAGTACCTTCCGATATTCGGTATTTTGATAATTTTAGCGATATTATTTACCGGAATTGTTTCAAATTTGGTATTTGAAGTTCGAAATGGATACTTCAGCCTAAGACAGAAAACTGTCTGTGCAGGTCCAGGTCTTCGTATAGCCCCCATATAACGGTACCTCCCTATATTCGGTATTTTGATGATTTTAGCGTCATTATTCACCGGAATTGTTTCAAATCACGTATTTAGAGCTCGTAATGGGAACAACAGTCTGTGACAGAAAATTGTCTATGCAGGTCCAGGTCTTCGTATAGGCTCCACATACCAGTACCTCCCTATATTCGGTATTTGGACGATTTTAGGTACAATACTCACAGAAAATGTTTGAGATTTATTCGTATTTGAAGTTCGTCATGGATGCTACAGCCTATGGCAGAAAATTGTCTATGTTGGTTCAGGTCTTCGCACTGCTCCGATATAACGCTACCTCCTATATACGATATTTTGATGATTTTAGCTACATTTTTCACCGTTTATTTCAAGATTCGAATTTGAATATGGTAATGACTTATGACAAACAATGACCATGTAGGTCCACGTCGTATAGGCAATAATATAACGGCTATATTCGGTATTTTTAAGGATTTTATTTCCTAATTCATTACAAATGGTGGAGGGTGTTCAAAGTTCGGCCCGGCCGAACTTACTGCTTTTTAACTTGTTATGTTTCTGCTAGTGCTCCCCGACAGCTTTTCTATGGTATCATTCATATAGACCTATCCTTTGTTTGTCACTAATTTGCGAAACGGAATGTTGCAACGTTTGATGTTTCTAAAGGAGTTCCTTGCCAGCTTGCAATACAGACCTACTACCCTTCCTAGATTTCGCACAGATTGATGTGCTGATTATTATTAGGAAAAATTAAAATAAGTTTTTCAAAATGTTCGAACTAAGAAAGCATTCATTTCCAGGAAAAAAATTATGACCTTTTTTTTAAATTCTGAAATGTTCCAACTTTTGATGTTCCAAACCCTCCTAGATTGCCCACAGGAGGGTGTGTTTATAACTTTTTAAAAAATTAAAAATCAATTTTTTTCAAAATTACTCGTATTAAAAATTCGAGTCCATATGGTATTTTTCCTCATTGACCTTAACCTCCTAATTTTTCACAGTGGTGTATGCTAATAATTTTAGCAAAAAATTGATGTTTCCCTGCCAGCTTTTCAATAATTACCACCTATATTTCGCACAGTGAGATATGCAGATACATTTTTGGGAAAATACATCGATTCCGCACTGTGGAAGTAGAGTAGAACTCTGTGAAATAAGTTATAGAATTTACTATTTTAATACCCTCCACCAAACGTCTTCGGAACGAAATTAAGTATTGAAATATATTCTGAGTCTGTAGAATTTTTGGTATTGGAAATGGGCCATATAGGTCTGGGTTTTGGTATAGCCCCCATGTAACTGAATCGACAGAAAGAATGTGTTTTGGATAGAAATACATCCGCCAAATTTTAGAGAGATCGATTCAAAATTGAATATAGCTCCCATACATATCTTCATCCGATTTCAAGTCTATCGTGCCCAAAAGTGTAATATTAGCTCACATCTACATAAGTGTTATATTTCTCAATAATGTGTTATACGTCATGATGTGAGTTGGCGTGGGCAAATAATCCCCAAGTTTATTTGCCCACGCCAACTCACAACTTTATGAGCCGAATAATCTGTTAAAAATAAAATATATAATATAAATAAAAAATAAAACAAAGGGACTTACTATTCTCATTACCAAATAATGAGTAACGTCTGCTCAGAGTGTTCGTATTCGATTTTTATTGGCCGGAAAGTAGCTCGTATTTTTCGTCTGGCATGCCCTCGGAAAAATTATGGGTTGCTAGTTTGATTGGTAAGTAGTTACGACTGCCAAAAATTGCTTGGCAGACTCATTATTTGGTAATGAGTGGTTTTGCTGGGTAAATTTTCAACCACTCGATACGTTTGGTTAAATTTTTTTTATTTCTTACGAATTATTCAGATGATAAATATTTGTTAAGGTCCTGCTTTCTACTGAACATTGAAAAAGGACTTTTCTGAACTTAAACACCAATTGCTGAAATACTGACAATTTTCCTTGATTCTACTTCAATATAAACAACCCTGGTCAGTGCAGCCAAAATAATTCCCACACTATATATGCAACTCTATTGACACTAGCTTGAAAATGCGTATTTCCATCTATCAAAAATTTTGAAATTTTACCACGCAAAAATATTCATGATATTCATTCACTTATTTTCCAAATTGATTTAATTAATAAAAAACATATTTTTAATGTCTTGCCTCTGATTGAGCGAACAAATTCAAGAAAATGACAACGAACACAACTCGGCAATGTGGTGTGAATTATTAATTGCCGAAATTAAATAAAATTCAGTGATTTTTTAAGGTCTTGTTACATTTAATAAAAAACCAGACAACAACAGCCAACATTTAAAATTGTTGTGATTTGTGATGTTGGTGCAACACCAACCGACCAACCAACGCCACCATCAGCGGCAACACCAACCATCATCGTAGCCATAAACACCAGTTGCAGCCGAAGAGGCCCACAAAACCAATGAATGCGCTCGAATCGCAACGTGATATCCACCAAACGACGGGTGGGTGTCTTGAGATATTATGACATATGTCATTAGTCAAATATGTGCGACAGACAGACAGACACACGATGTTGTTGAACGTCCAACAATCGTCCAAAAAAAGCCATAATCATAACACCTACACTTTTACTTCATATCGTTCGCTTCGGAAATCCATGGCAAATGCCATGTCGACGTGGAATGTTAGCTAGGTGATTGAAAATTGTTGGTGGTGGCTGTGGCGATGGTGGTGTGGAGGTGAAAAATGAAAATATTATTTGCTTCACAGCAAAATGAAACCGGCAGACGGCCGTCTGAAAACAACAGGTTGAGAGATCTTTTTCAATGTAACACCACCACGCTCTGGCAGACATTCAAACCCAATCCTCCCCGCACCATGTCATTTCATTTAATAACAGGTGTCAGCTGTCAAGTATCAACTCCCCCCACCCTCAAAAAATGCTAAAAAGCCAAAACTTTCCTGCCACAAAGGTAAACTCCTTCATCATTCACATAATTGCCAAAATTGCTCCATTACAATTTTTGGTGGAAACTTTTACAAAGATTCCTTTGCCTTAGACGTAGTTGTGCTGGCAATTCACAAATCGTGTACTGATATTTTGCAAGTCGACTATTTTGTTGTTTATTTGCCTTGCCATTTAGAGAATATTTAGAGTAGAAATAAGCAACAGCGGCAGCAGCAGCAGCCCGCCTTAACCAGCCACCATTTAAAGAGACCCATAAATTTTGCATTTTATGACAGATATTGTTATTATTTAATTAAAGGCTTTTCCATTCAACGATTCCGGCATATTTTCCGCAATCTGCCTGGCAGATAAAATGCGGTACGAGCCATACGCTTGGTATGTATTTCCACTTTTTAACCCTTTCAGTGTTTTTGTCAAATATATTTGACATTTAAAAGTACTCTCTTTCTTTGCCATTTTTTGTTTTTCTTACGAACCGTTATTTTTGATATTTTTTAATAATAATTTTTCGCTATTTAAAAATATTGCAGTTCTATTCTATTAGTTTCGTTTTCGAATTTCTGAGCACATTTTAGTAAATTAGTACGGAATTTCAGATTTTTATCTCGACAAAAATTTTCATTGACACTGAAAGGGTTAAATGAATCTATGATTTATTTATGTAAACCATGAGTTTAAACACGCCCTTCACAGAGGCAGTTCAAGTGTATATGCCAGTTATGAGTTCGATTAGATTTTGTGGTAAAAAGATACTTTCTTGATTACAATGTGTAACAAAAAAACATATAATTTCAGATATATTCCAGCAGATTATGAAAGTAAAACTAAAAAAAGTCATGTGTATCGGCGTTTTGAAAGTCTACATCACAAAATAACCCTAACAGAGGGTGCAAGTTCCTCTTTCTGTCACTTTTTGAAAGATTCGGGTTAAGATTTCTTGAAATCCGTTCACTTTAGGTACATAATGTCTCAGGCAATATTGCAGACAAAAACTCTAGGAGTATTTTGGTCGAAGATTTTGGCAGATATATATCATCTTCACAACAGATCTTGCGTTAACAAAAATATTTGGATGTGTGAAATTTGAAGAGATTTGGATGCTTACCTCGCTTCCTTTGAGCATTTTATTTTTCAAAATATTGAACCCTATGTGGGGGAGGTGCCAGAAGGAGTGGTCCGATCTCTACTATCTTTAAAACAGATCTTGTGTTTATGGAAATATTGGGAAGTACCAAGTCTGATTGAAATCGGATGTTAATTTCGGGTTTTATGAGCTTCATTGATATTCCAAATTTTGACCCTTTGCGGGGGAGGGTACCAGAAGGAGTGGACCGATATACGCCATCTTCACAGCAGATCTTGTGTTAGTAGAAGTAATGGGATGTGTGAAATAAGACGAAAACCGGATGCTTGTTTCGGATTTTATAACCGTTTTGATTATTCAAAACGTTGACCCTTTTCTGGGGAGGTACCGGAAGGAATGGACCGAAATATTCCATCTTCACACAAGACCATGGGTTGAAAAAAAATATTGTGATGTTTGTAATTTGAAGACCATCGGACTCTTACATCACATTTTATAAGAGTATAAAGCAAAAATGTCGGAAATAGCACCCATTCCCGACGAAGCGCTTGCTTGAGGTGATCGACACTTTGGTATTTTTTTTTTGCCAACCTTGCTTTCCAAGATACTCCAGACAAAATGGTCCAACGGTTTGGTATCCGGAGATTTTGGTGGACATTGTGCGCTGAATATGAAGCGAGGAACCTCATTTTGTAACCATTCTTGGATGGCGCGTGCTAAGTCCTGTTGGAATGTCCAAGGTCTGCGGCCAAAATGTTTGCGTGCCCAAGGCTTTAATACAACCTCCAGAATATTTTCGCGATAATATTCGGCATTTATTCTGATGCCACGGTCGATTAATACGAGCGGGGAACGACCATCGGCTGTTATGGCGGCCCACACCATCACCATGGCCGGCGCTAGAGTTCTGATGGCAAGTAAACCCGATCATTTTGTTTGCTTACAAACTGCTGGACGACGAATGTTTTCTCATCAGAGAAAACACAATTCGGCAGTTCACCACTTTCGGCCAAGCGACTCTTTAGCTCTTTTGAGTCTATTTTCTTTCTTTTTCGGTGTAAGTTCTTGCACTTTTTGGAATTTCAAGGGCTTTACCCCTAGCTCATTTTTCAATATTTGCAGAATGGAATATTGCGATATGTTCAGCTCACGAGCCATTTCGATCAAGTCGCTTCTTTACTTTTCGAACCATTTCTGCTGATGTTGCTGTTTCTTCCATCCACTTTCTTGTCGGCGGGCTACGCTACCAGTATCACGGTAACGAGCGATGGTACGAGACACAAAAGATTTATTCACATTTAAGTGTAGAGTGCTCTAACCATAGCCACTTGTGGTGTTGCAGCCAAATATAAAGAAATCACACTATCACGCTGGAATTCCATCGCGAATAACATTTTTTCTGTAAAATTCTCACCAAAATGCTCTTGCATGCTTGTAAACAATATAATGAGCTGTCAGGGAAATAATTTTAACAGCTGTCGGACGAGTGGCTTGGAAATGACAGCAGTCTTAAGTAGGTTGCAGTTTTTTTTCATCCCATTTCGAAAAATTTGATATTTTATTATTTTTTTCTGTTGGCGTCGCTTGGTAATGAGGGAAATATACTCCGTTGTTTTTAAAGTTTTAAGACTTTATTGTTTACATTACGTTGTAATTTGTTATTCTGCTCAGTAAGCTCAAGTTTCAGATGGTTATTCCTTTATTTTTTATTTTATTGTTCATAATGTCCTGGCGCCCAATGAGATATTATCTGACATCACCATGAAGTCCATTTAAGGGATGTCAGCAATTGAAGCATAGCCTGCAGGCGTTAATATATTACTCCTCCCATTACCTTTATAAACTTCTGTACATGACCTCGTATAACTCACTGAAAATCGTAATCTATAATTGCCCTTATTAACAACGCGACATTCAGGTAATTTAATGCCAAAAAATACGCATATATGTAAAAACAAATTGTCGAGGACAGATACCTCAATGTGAACCAAACAAAACTCCGCTGACACATATTTGGCGTTGAAAAAAAAACGCATTAAACCAAAAAAAAGAACGCCTCAACTCAAAATTATGAACTAAACACCATTTCTGCTGTAAATGCCTGCCACTGCTGCCGCTGCTGATAATGTGACCAATTTTACAACCTCTGTCTGCAAATGTCTCAATGAAGAATTGGTAATTTATGGCTGCGTAGATGTGGATGGAGTTTTCCTTCATTGCCACTGCGTAGATGGTTAATTCTGTTTTAGTTTTTTTGGTGGCTTGTGATATTTTACTCCAATGACCAACTTGTCAATAACTCAACACGCTGTGTGGCAGGAAAAAAACGAAACAAAGTTGGCTCAAATGTCCAGTTAAAAATGTAAGCTTCTTAAATCATTCTTTAAACGAGGTTTTGTTGTTGATCCATTGATGCCTTGTGGCTAAGCTGGTCTAGAGTGCATTGCTTATTCCTCCCTCCCTTCCTTCTCTTCGTTGGCCAGTTGTAGACAAATGGAAACCAGAGACCACCATGTGGCGCCCACACGCATTTCAAATGGATATAGCATTTTTCACGCTCTCTCTCGCTTCGTCTCATCTACAGAATTGAATAAAAATAAGAAGTGAATGGATTTTATTAACAATTTACCTCTCAGACTTTCTGATATTCGAGGTAAACGTTAAGAAGTGACGGCCTTTAATTGAAATGTTTAACAAATTGTTGGCGATTGCACATTTCCATGCCAACAGCATTGTTTTTACCCTACCTCCCTCTATCTCTCTCTCTCACACTCTTTGCATGATTTTCATGCTTGACCAAAATGCCAAATATCTGAACATTCGTCTAATGATTGATGTAATCTAAACTTGGTGTCTGCGATGGTGGTGGTGGCGGCGGCTCGTTTTTGATATCATAAAAATTATTGGCTACTGACAACCTGGCGAAGCAGCAGCAGCCACTGCCGGCAACCCAGTGGAACAACAACTTTTGACACGAGAAATTAATGACATTTTTCCTATAAAAGTCTAATTGCTTCTAAATTTGTATTTTAATCACAGCTTTTGAATTTTTATTCGGTTTCGGTTCGACTCATTTTTTTTTTTTTTTTTGTAAATTTTTGTTCTTCGTAATTGCTGGCTTTGTGTAATGCTGTGCCCTCTCGTTGCTCAATTTACGTATGAAGTCAAACTCGTTCCTCTTGGCGGCGGCTTTGGTAATTGCTGTTCGCAGTGCCGACTTTGAATGCTGTTGCAGTGGCCGAGGCTGCATCAGCTTTGTATTTCAATAAATCATTCTAAATGCTCATAAATTGCTCCGTTCGATGCGGTAATTATACTACTGTTTATTGCGAAGTTTTTTTTTTCTTTTTTCGATTGGGGGTCTGTTGTAGCAAAATTGAATGTAAAACAATTGTGTCTGTTTCCCAACTTGACATCATCATCTTTTTGTATTTGCTGCATGGAAATTATGGTGCAAGATAGATTAATTTTCAAATCGATCTGAATCTTGCTGAGAAGTATAGGACTTTGATATTTTGTATATCATGCTCAAGACTATCCTCCTGGGAAAGACTACGAGCTATGGGAGAACATTCGACTCATGATCTCAGTGTGCATTTGGGTACGGATCCCATTGTCATGTATAACTTTACAAAAAGGCTCTACTGGCTTTGGGGTCGGAATTATACAACGACTTTATTGGGCGAACTTTTTCGTCCTTTTACAACTCTAACTTTTATTATTTTATTCGCCCTTCCTTTTTATGCCCTCAGCCATATGGCTAGAGGAGTATTTATCATTTGATACGGCCAAAACGTACCTCATAGAAATAACGGTTTTAGACCATAGGTCTCTTTGGACCAAATCCGTTTCGACCTAGCGATATCCGTCTGTCTGTCTGCTGGCTGGAGCGCATGATAACTCTCTAAGGGAGTATCCGATTTGGTCCAAACTTGGTACATCGTGATATTATCCTCAAACTTAGATCAAGTTGGGAGATGTGAAATATCGGTCTATTCCTTCTGGTACCTCCCCCACAAAAGGTCGAAATTATCAAAAAAATATTTTACTGCCAAAAGAAGAAACGATAATCCGTTTTTGCTCCAACTTTACAAATCCAAATATTTGCATTGCAGTGCTAGGTCCACTCCATCACGTACATCCCAAACAAAGGGTCAAAATCTTGAATAATTATAGCTCTTATAAAATGTTATATAAGAGTCCAATTGTATTCAAATTACACACATCACAATATTTTTATAAACCCAAGATGTGGTGTGAAGATGGGATGTATCGGTCCCATGCTTCTGATACCTCCCCCACAAACGATCAAAATTTTGAATATTCAAGAAGCGCATAAAATGCGAAATTAATATCCGATTCCATTCAAACTTGCCAAATCTCTATATATCCATTAAGGCAAGATCTTTTATAAAGATGGTAGAGATCGGAACATTTCTTCTGCTGCCTTCCGCACTAAGGGTCAAAGTTTTGAATAACCAAAGCGGGCGTAAAATCCGAAATAAGCATCCGGTTCTCTTCATATTTCACACATCCCATTATTTCTACTAACACAAGATCTGCTGTGAAGATGGGATATATCGGTTCACTCCTTCCTGTGCCTCCCCCACAAAGGGTCAAAATTTAGAATAACCATGAAGCTCATAAAACGCGAAATTAACATCCGATTCCATTCAGACTCGGTACATCTCAATGTTTCCATCAACACAAGATCTGTTATAAAATTGTAGAGATCAGACCTTTTCTCCCCCACATATGGTACTAGGTTTTGAAAAATAAAATGCTCAAAGAAAGCGAAATAAGCATCCAACTCTCTTCAAATTTCACACATCCAAATATTTTTGCTAACACAAGATCTGTTGTAAAGGTTATATATATCTTTGAACCCCTTCTGGTACCTCACCCACAAAGGGTTGAAATTTTCAATACTTTTATCTGCCATAACTTGCGCAAGAAGTCAGCGATTCCTTTCAACTTGCTATATCTAAATATTTCTCTCAACCAGAAACCTGAGATGAATATGGAATTTATGATTTCCCACAGATCATTTATCTAACAACTGGGGTTCCGTTGACGAAAAAAAACAAGGAAAGAAAATTTGCAAACTATATTTATCTGAATATTTATTTTACAAATCTAAGCAAACCAAGATTTGTGTGACTAGGTCAAATACGATTTTATATTTCATAAGAGATTGGAGATCAAAGTCACTTTGGAAACCGGATAATTGAATAATTGTTAAATATGGCCGGTATAATATTACAAACCCAAACAAAAATATATACTTACAAGATCATAAATCTTCGACTTTGCAAAACAGAAAAAAAAAAAACGCACAACTTCAAAATAAAGCCAACGCTCGCAGAAACGAAAGAAAAAAAAACTTGCAAAAAATCATTTAAGCAATTAAAATGAATTTTTCTGGTCACTGATATCTGGAGACACAAATCTAGAGACAATTTTCTTCATTGACGGCGAATTAATTATTTTGGCCAACATTTGAGTTGAGTCGACCATTAGTTTGTTTGTTTGGCTGCACGACTTTGTTTTTGCTGAGATAATCTTTTGCAAATCTTTTCAATCTCTAGTGCACACACACACACAGTGACAGCAAAAATTGACCCCGTCCGGCATGAGAAACCGAATATTTGAGGTGGAAATCAAAAGAAAACTCATGTTGCAGCAAATCAAAATAATTGTTTATTTAAATTAAAGACATTTAATTGTCATTGTTTTGTTTGAGGGGTTTTGATCGCATTACTGTTGTTGCGGCAATTTTCTAATGTTAAATATTTTTTTATTTTGTCGCTAGACCAAAAAATTACTGTTGTGGGTGTTGTCTGGTGTGGATAATTGCCTTTGGAAGTGTTACCATAATTTGTCAGTTGCATTTTTTAATAAAAAAATAAAAACATTGACATAAAACTACTTTGACATGCTAAAATGTTAAAAGAACATCGTTCTTCGCTGTTTCTCTAAAATTAAAGTCATGCTAATAAATCGTTTGTATCTCAGCTTGATCTACACCGAATCGACCAGAATCGAATCCATATGACGTCGATTCCTATTTTACTGGCCTTTGCATTGCAGTAACTCCGAGCTGAATGAAAATACTTAATATAGATTTTATTTATAAAAATATGATTAAAATAAAATGTATATAATATTCGGCCGGGCCGAATTTTGAATACCCTCCACTATTTAGAACGAATTTGGCAATTTTCAAAAAAAAAAAAAAAAATCCGTTAAAAAGTTTGTTAAAATTTTGTAGCCGTTATTTTAGGGTCTATACGACGACGTGGACCTGCATAAGCAAATTTTGTCATAAGCCATTACAATATTCAAATGCGAAACTTAAAAAAAAAAAAAACGGGGAATAATGTAGCTCTCACCGAATAAAGCGAGGAACCATTATATGGGGGCTATACCAAAACGTGGTGAATAATGTCGCTAGAATCATCAAAATACCGGATATCGAGTAGTACCGTTATATGGGAGCTATACAAAGACGTGAACCCGCTCAGACAATTTTCTGTCATAGGCTGTAGTATCCATTACGAACTTCAAATACCAAATTTGAAACAATTCCAGTGAAAATAGGGAGGTACTAGTAATGCAGAAGAAAAGTAATTTGCTGGATCTTTGGCAGAAAATTTCCCTAAATCATACAGACGACAGCTCACTTCTATCCTGGATACTTTGAATTCCGATTTCCAGCTGTCATCCCTCAGGTCTCTATACTGCAACATGCATATTTTAGGTAATCTCAACAACACAATGATAGCCGATCTTCGATCAGGAGGCAAGAACTGTCACTTACTTTCGCCTTAGGTTTGTCAATAAGTACCATCCGAAGGTGATTTGAATACAGATTATATGAGAATGTTAGTTTCTTCCTTATTTTGGCTTGAGGGTGACACCTGTTGTGTACTGTATGAACCAAATAAGGCTGGGAAGATATAATTATTCAAAATACCCTTTGTAAGGGAGTACTTGATGGAGTAGACCGATATTGTCTATTTTCGCACCACCACCTAGCACTGTTGCAAATACTAGGATTTTCAAAGTTGGACCAAAATTGGATTATACTTTATGTTTCTGTGCAGATTTTGTGGGGGAGGTACCCCAAGCAAAGGACCCATATTGCCCACCTCCGAACTCGATCCACATCCTGAAACGGATTTGGTCCAAAGAGACCTAGAATCTAAAACCGTTATTTCGATGAGTCACGTTTTGGCCGTATCAAATCATATACTCTTTTTAGTCATATAGCTGAGGGTATAATTAATTAATTGTCCTCCACGAATTAAAGGTCGAACCCACTCCGATGAACTTCCTGCGTTTCCTGGATAATTTGAAGAAGCCAAAACTTTTTTTGGGGGATATGATTGCGACTTCGTTTTTGAAGTAGCCGAGGAAGCTCAGGCACCGCAAGGAGTGAGCGTGGTTGATTCAAATATTAGGAAGGTGAAAATTTGAACAAAATAGACGAACCTTTTTGGTTAATATTGCACGCATAAGTTGAGTTTAGGGGCTATGCTTGGATTGACCTGAAATTTTTACCGCAGGTAGGTATTTGTAACCTGATTACGGCAATATAATTTTTTTTGTGGGGAAATACCCGGTTACCTGGTTATTCGACCCAAAGTTCGGATACAACATCCGGTTTATATCCGGTTCTACGTAACCGATATCTATAAAATGGGTATCATTTGAAAGCTTATGAAAATTTAGGAAAATTTGCATTTTTGTATGAGTACTTTTTGAAAAACCCATAAAAACTCGAAAATGGGCCCATTATAGGGTCTTAAAATCTATACACTATATTATAGCTAACACTATTGCCTTTCCAAAATGTCATATGTGTTGATATCTTTTGTAGTTCAGAAGATATTGACTTTTAAAGGCGTTACTTATGAAAGCAGTTTGAGTGAAGCCAAGTTTTGTGTCGGGTTTAACGTTCTTGTTAATCTGCTTTGTTTTTAATTCAGTGTTGAGTAAAAACTACTTGTAATTTAACGGTATTTTTTGCATTCTTTTTTACGAAATTGAATAGAAATGGAATCAAGATATAAAGAATTTCTACGAATGTGGGTGGAAAGGGAATGCCTAAAAAGTACCGTTAAAAAGAGTTAGTTTTTAATTAAAGTGTGCTTTACGATGGAACAAGTCGAATTATTTGAAATTTATGAAATTTTTAATTTTCAACGCACTGGATTTTTGTCCGAAGGTGCCCTTCGCCAACTGCAAAAGTGGGGATTAATTCCAAATGTTGGTGCATTAAAATGCAATCGGGGACATTGTATGGAGTTGTGTCGTTATGGTGATTGTTGTGATGGGTGGATTTGGAGGTAAGTAAATCATATTTCATATATTTATGTGTCTAATTATATTTATTTTTAAGTGTCAAAAGAAGCTTCGGGGCCGTCGACCAGGGAGATGTAATCTAAAACGTTCCTTACGAAAAGGAACGTTTTTTGATAACTCCCATCTCTCTATTTGCCATATTATTGTCTTCTGTTGTATGTGGATTGAGAGGGGAGGTCCTCTTAATGACATAATACGGGAGACAAGAATTGATAAGCGTACTGGGGTGGACTGGAACAACTTCTGTAGAGAAGTTGTGGTCTTTAGTTCATTCCAGACGCATTTGCAAATAGGCGGCCCTGGTAAAATTGTCGAGATCGACGAATCCAAAATCGGAAGAAGGAAGTTTCACCGTGGCCATGCTGTTGAGGGGCAATGGGTTTTCGGCGGTGTTGAACGGGAAACAAATAAAAGTTTTATTGTTCCCGTTGAAGACCGCTCGAAACAAACCTTGCTGCCCCTCATTAAAAAGTATATACGACCCGGTTCAATTATAATTTCCGATTTTTGGAAGGTAAGATTATATAATATGTTGTCATATATTATCTTATAATAAATATTATATTTTTTTGTAGGCTTATGACACCTTGGATGAGGAGGGGTACACCCATTATAAAGTGAATCACTCCGAGCATTTTGTGGATCCTGAGACGGGGCACCATACCAACACTATAGAGGGTTTGTGGCGCCACCTCAAGGTATCACTTTCTGCATATAACCGTAGAAAAATATTTTTCAACGGTTATATACAGAAATTTATATTCTTGAGGTGGTGCAACGCTAACCAGAAAAATCCATTTGAGGAATTTCTGCGCTTTGCTGGACAACTTTACAACCCCACAAATACTAAAGTTGAACAGCAAAGGCAGGAATTCCAATGGATTTAATGGAACCCTCTATAGTGTTGGAGGTGAGTGCTTCTGAGGATAGCTCCGAGGATGATAGTTCCGAGAATGAGGACGCACCACCCAAAAAAAGAAGGCGCCTTTAAGAAAAATTGAATTTAATTGTTAAATTTTTATTAGTTTTTTTGTAAATTTTGTTAATTTAATTTTAATTTTTAATTGTTTTTTTTTTCTTTTTTAATATAATTTGTAATTTAGTTTTAAGAATTTAATGTGAATTAAATAAAAATATATAAATAGTTTTATTTAGAAAAGAGGGTGTTTTACTTTTAAATGTTTAGAATATTATGGATCGCGTAGCCGGTGTTGGACATACCCTAGAGGAGAAAATCTTAAGCCCCGGCCGAAGGCCGGCTACTTACAAAAATTACAATTTTTAGAAAACTGTGGATCGCGTAGCCGGTGTTGGACATACCCCAGAGGAGAAAATCTTAAGCCCCGGCCGAAGGCCGTCTACTTACAAAAATTTTAATTTTTAGAAAAACTATGGTTGCTTAACAAAGCTATAAAGGTCAAAGGCAAATGCATCTAGACTGGAGAAAAATATAATTTAATGAATTCTTTCTCTTATATCTTCGGAACCACAAAAGATATCAACACATATCACACCATTTTTGAAAGGCAATAGTGTTAGCTATAATATAGTGTATAGATATTAAGACCCTATAATGGGTCCATTTTCGAGTTTTAATGGGTTTTTTCAAAAAGTACTCATACAAAAATGCAAATTTTCCTAAATTTCTCCAAAACTATGACCACTTGTTGGATAGGTATTTTCATAAGCTTTCAAATGATACCCATTTTATCGATATCGGTTACGTAGAACCGGATATAATGTTGTATCCGAACTTTTGGGTCGAATAACCGGGTAACCGGGTATTTCCCCCACAAAAAAAAATTATATTGCCGTAATCAGGTTACAAATACCTACCTGCGATAAAAATTTCAAAATGATCCGAGCATAGCCCCTAAACTCAACTTGCTCAACCTTATTGCATATGCTTGTTACATGTTCTGAATATGCAAAATTTATGCATTTATTGTGGTTACAAATGTATCTGATTGGGGTTATAGTGTGGATACTAGGCCTTTTTATACCCTCCACCTTGGAAAGGAGGGTATATTAACTTTGTCATCCCGTTTGTAACATGTCTAAATATTCGCCGTAGACCCCATAATGTACATATATATTCATAATCAGCATAAAATTTTAAGTCGATTTAACGATGTCCGTCTGTCTGTCTGTTGAAATCACGATACAGGCCACATTAGTTGACGTAGAGCGTCAAAATTTAGCAGCATAATTTGTATTGTGTCTAGGATGGTTAGTATTGAAAATGACATATATCGGTCCACGTTTTGGTATAGCCCCCATATAACGGTACCTCCCGCTATTCGGTATTTTGATGATTTTTGCCGCAATTTTTCATGGATTTGTCTAAAAATTGGTATTTGTTTGTCCTAGTGGGTTCTAGCTCTATACATTGCATGTATAGGTCCACGTTTTGGTATAGTATAACGGTACCTCCCGACATTCGGTATTTTGATGATTTTTGCCACATTTTCCCACGAATATGTCTAAAAAATTGGTATATGTGGGTCATAATTGGTTCTAATATTTCCATTACCCCAAGGTGGAGGGTATTAAAAGTTCGGCCCGGCCGAACTTAATGTTTTTTTACATGTTCTTGATTCATGTTAAACCATATGGTGCTTACAATTAATGTGAAAAAAAATCAAAAATCCGATACTCCCTTCGCGAGTTATCGTGCGCACCAGCCAGAATAGAATATTATGGATCGCGTAGCCGGTGTTGGACATACCCTAGAGGAGAAAATCTTAAGCCCCGGCCGAAGGCCGTCTACTTACAAAAATTTTAATTTTTAGAAAAACTATGGTTGCTTAACAAAGCTATAAAGGTCAAAGGCAAATGCATCTAGACTGGAGAAAAATATAATTTAATGAATTCTTTCTCTTATATCTTCGGAACCACAAAAGATATCAACACATATCACACCATTTTTGAAAGGCAATAGTGTTAGCTATAATATAGTGTATAGATATTAAGACCTATAATGGGTCCATTTTCGAGTTTTAATGGGTTTTTCAAAAAGTACTCATACAAAAATGCAAATTTTCCTAAATTTCTCCAAAACTATGACCACTTGTTGGATAGGTATTTTCATAAGCTTTCAAATGATACCCATTTTATCGATATCGGTTACGTAGAACGGATATAATGTTGTATCCGAACTTTTGGGTCGAATAACCGGTAACCGGGTATTTCCCCCACAAAAAAAAAATTATATTGCCGTAATCAGGTTACAAATACCTACCTGCGATAAAAATTTCAAAATGATCCGAGCATAGCCCCTAAACTCAACTTGCTCAACCTTATTGCATATGCTTGTTACATGTTCTGAATATGCAAAATTTATGCATTTATTGTGGTTACAAATGTATCTGATTGGGGTTATAGTGTGGATACTAGGCCTTTTTATACCCTCCACCTTGGAAAGGAGGGTATATTAACTTTGTCATCCCCGTTTGTAACATGTCTAAATATTCGCCGTAGACCCATAATGTACATATATATTCATAATCAGCATAAAATTTAAGTCGATTTAACGATGTCCGTCTGTCTGTCTGTTGAAATCACGATACAGGCCACATTAGTTGACGTAGAGCGTCAAAATTTAGCAGCATAATTTGTATTGTGTCTAGGATGGTTAGTATTGAAAATGACATATATCGGTCCACGTTTTGGTATAGCCCCCATATAACGGTACCTCCCGCTATTCGGTATTTTGATGATTTTTGCCGCAATTTTTCATGGATTTGTCTAAAAATTGGTATTTGTTTGTCCTAGTGGGTTCTAGCTCTATACATTGCATGTATAGGTCCACGTTTTGGTATAGTATAACGGTACCTCCCGACATTCGGTATTTTGATGATTTTTGCCACATTTTCCCACGAATATGTCTAAAAATTGGTATATGTGGGTCATAATTGGTTCTAATATTTCCATTACCCCAAGGTGGAGGGTATTAAAAGTTCGGCCCGGCCGAACTTAATGTTTTTTTACATGTTCTTGATTCATGTTAAACCATATGGTGCTTACAATTAATGTGAAAAAAAATCAAAAATCCGATACTCCCTTCGCGAGTTATCGTGCGCACCAGCCAGACAAACGGACGGACGGATTAAATAGACTCAAAATGTCCTGAAAAGGATTTTGGTTCAAAGAGACTAAGGGTCTAAATCCTTTATTTCGATGGAGTACTTTTTGGCCGTATCAAATGATATACACCCTCTGTAGCCACATAATCATGTCCGCACGTTTTGCATATGCAAAAAAATTGACTGCATATTCAAAAAATTAATAAATGTTACTTTTTTTTAATTTTTGGGTCTAATCGGTTTAGCTCTACAACCTGCTAATCCATAATACATTTGCATAAATTCCGGGATCTTGTCCTCAGGATTCTGTTTGAAATCTTTCATTAATTTTTGTTGAATTATACAAAGTTTTAAGCTCGGATGTTCAACATGGAAAGTAGATTTCGATGGAGCTTATTCTTAGCTAGGGTTCATATTTCAATATAACTCCTTTTATCAAGGAAGCAAAGATCTATCATTCATTTTATTTTATATATACTTTTTTTGTTAAGTTTGTTTTGTCTTATAGTCAGCCCCCTAAACTTTAGCTTTTCAAGACTATTTTTATGAAGGGTTTAAAATTACACTTTTATAAGACCAAATCCTGAGTAATTCCCACTTAATTCATTTCCATCATTAAAATATGGTCTAATCTTTAAAAACAAAAAGCCTCCAACAATAACTGCAAAGCAATACATCCATTCCTCCATTCCTTACTTGTGCAACATGTTGGCTAGTTGCATTCAAATAAGAAAATCAAATCAAACCAAACTGAACGACTACACCATCTTCTTACTTACCCAATAAAAACATATCCCCATTCCCCATCCCAAACATCTGTTTAACGTCAAGAGCAAGTTTACCATAATCCCAGCTACCGCAGACAAATGAAACTCTAAGCGATGTGGACAAATTCACTGGTAACACTCTTGACAGTGATGCTGTTACTCTTGTTGTTGTTGTTGCTACTGCTTCAGTTGTCGAGATAGCTGCGTCTCACTTGACAATAATAATGGTCTTGTTACAAAGGCTAACAGAGTGCCAGGCGGCAGTCGTCTGACAAAAGTCGTTTGTTACCAATTTCGGTTGAAATGCATTAATCTTTTATTTTGTTGTTGTTCTTGTTGTTGTTTCTTTCTTGACAAATACTCGTTCAAACGATGGCAAAGAAACAATGAATGAATGGCAAGCGACATATTGCCCACTTGAAAGATGTGAATTTGTTTTATGGTGTTTTAAGACAGAGCAGAGAAGAGAAGAGCAAGATTTACAGTAGCGTTTAGGAAGTGGGACGAAAAGTAGGAAGATATTGGAAAGTTTGGTGTAGAAGGGCCAAGTGGGACGAAATTTGATAAAAAAAATTTTGAAAAATATCATCTATAGCTTTCACCGAGTAATTCAAAATTATATTAACTTTTCCTTAATCTTTATTTTCTATCCCTGCCATAGGGGTGTATGCTACTTTCTTGAGAGCGGATCTTGTCTCAAAGTCCTAAAATTCCTTGCCGCACTTACAATTCCAAAGAAGATTCACCAAGATTTCAAGGTAGATTGCCATAAAACTAAAGTTATAGCATTTTTTTTAAACCAAAAATCACAAGCTAGAAAGTTTTCATTATGGTTTATGTTGCATCTTTTGATCGATCGGGCCAAAGACAGCATCATTTGTGGCAGTTGCAGGCAAACATTCCCCCATTCATGCAAATGATAATACACTCACACACCGCTATCCAACGGAAATACAAAACTGTCAAAAGATCTGGAACTTGGAAATTGAGACAACATTTCGTCAGTCACTCAGTCAGCCACATCAAAGACTTGTCAGATGCTGCACTGCAGCACCATAATTAACGGGAGTTGTTTTTGTGAAATACAAACAGTCGCCTTTTCTTCTTCTTTTCTCAAAACATGAAATATTCAAATTTACTGCTACTTCTGCTTCAAACAGTTTCTATTCAGTCTCCAAGATGTAAATGATGACAGTCAGTATCTTTGTTACTGAGACGATAGACAACATTCACTCAGAAAATTTGAAACTTTCGCCTTTGGAAAATTAAATGAAAATGAACAAAAGATATGGTATTTCATGTTTTTTGATGTGAATTTCATACTCTTGAAATGTAGGAGAGGGCAGATGTTACCGAAAACGAGTCCAATTTATCGTCTTTCAGTTTCAAGTGAGATGTAGCATTCCATAAAAACAGAATGTGTTAGGAATTCGGAGACGATATTCAAACAAGACAGGGGGTTTTAAAATATATAACTACAAATAAACAATACCATGGATCAAGGATATACTTGTACAACAGTTATTTAAAATTAAGAGAGTAGAGCTAATAATAAACGATGCTTGTATCGGCGTATTAACAGTATAAGTCGCAAAGCAACATAAAAAGAGGGGGAAATTCCCCCCTCTTCCAGTTTTTTTTTTAATTTTCCGTACTAAGATTCCAAGTCAACAAGGGGTCCTTTGTATTTTTTCAAAATATGGGTTAAACTTACTTGAAATGGAATCGTAGCAAGTCAGTAGATTTATCATTAAATTCCATCATAGGTCACAGTATATATCAAAAGTTTTCAAGAATATTTCACTTAAAAAGACGTGTTATTTCGGTCCTCCTTTTGATATATTATTAATATAAGGTTGAAATCCGATTTCAAGTAGTTTTTGCCATATTTTTAAAATTTGGGAGTTTGAATTCTAATATAAATTCCTTGCAAAAAATGATCAATATGGGTTCAGGGACATATATTCCAAATAAAATTCCTGTTTGCATGGTTTAATTTATATAAAGGCCCTAAAAACTTGACCTGAAAAAAAATTTGGTTTGATCTACAAAACAAATGCTATCAAATACACTTGAAATATCCCTCATCCCACTTTAGCTGCCGTTGTTATTTTAAGAAAGTACCATAACAAGTAAAAAAGCAGCTATGTTCGGTCAGGCCGAAATTTTAATACCCTCCACCATTTGGAAGGAACTTGAAAATTTTCAAAAAAAACTTCCGGAAACTACCACTTAAATAAACTGTTATATGGAGACTATACGAAGACGTGGACCTGCTTACGAAATTTTTGTCACAGGCTGTAGTACCCAGTACGAACTTCAAATACCAAATTTGAAACAATTCCGGTGAATAACGTCGTTAAAATCATCAAAATACCGAATATCGGGATGTAAGCTGTATTGTGATATCAACATGGACCTGCGGGGTGAGATGAAAACTGCAACCAAATTCAGACTGCTGTCATTTCTAAGTTACAGCTGTTAAAATTATTCCAGTGACAGCATATTATATTGTTTACAGGCGTACAAAAGCATTTTGGTGAGAATTTTTCCAGAAAAAAAAGTTATTCGTGATGGAATTAAAGCGTGGTAGTGTGATTTCTTTATATTTGGCGGGAAAACCACAAGTTGCTATCGTTATAGCACTCCAACATATAAATAAATTTTTTGTGTCTCGTACCATCGCTCATTACCATGATGCTGGTAGCATAGCCCGACGTCATGGAAGTGGGCGGAAGAAAACAGCAACATCAGCAGAAATGGTTCGAAAAATAAAGAAGCGACTTTCTCGAAACCCGCGTCGCAGTTTCCGAAAAATGGCTCGTGAGCTGAACATATCGCAATATTCCATTCGGCAAATATTGAAAAATGAGAGCCATGAGCCATTGAAATTCAAAAAGTGCAAGAACTTATACCGCAACAGAAAGATAAAGACTCAAAAGAGCTAAAGAGTTTCTTCGCTTGGCCGAAAGTGGTGAACTGCCGAATTATTTTTTTCTGCTGAGAGAAAACATTCGTTGTCCAGCAGTTTATAAATAAACAAAATGATCGTGTTACTTGCCAAAGAGGTCAGCTGAAAATGTGCACCTTCGGTTGGCCACCAGAACTCAAGAGCCGGCAATGGCGATGGGGTGGGCCGCCATAACAGTCAATGATCGCTCTCCGCTCGTATTAATCGACCGTGGCATCAGAATGAATGCCGAATATTATTGCGAAAATATTCTGGAGGGTGTATTAAAGCCTTGGACCCGCAAACATTTTGGCCACAGACCTTGGACATTCCAACAGGACTCAGAGCGCGCCACCCAAGAATGGCTACAGAATGAGGTTCCTCGCTTCATTTCCGGCGCACAATGGCCACCAAAATCTCCGGATACTAATCCGTTAGACTATTGTGTCTGGAGTGTTTTTGTTGGTTGGCACTAAAAATACCAAAGTGTCGATCACTTCAAGCAAGCGCTTCGCCGGGGATGGGCCAAAATACCGCAGAGCAACATTCGGTAGCGTGTGGCGGTTTCATTGATCATAATTCGTGCCAAAGGTGACCAATTGGAACAAATGTAAACTTATTCTAAAATTTGATGCTATTTCCGACATTTTTATAAAAATGTAAAAATTATGGCGTTTGACTTTGTTGCGGTTTTTCATCTCACCCTGTATATACCTAAAATCAACAAATTCCAAAGAATCTAAATAAAATATCAGAAAATCTCGGAGAGGGGAAACTTGTCCCCTCTATTTACATTAGTTTGCGATGCAAACTTTCAAAACGCCGATACATGTGTTTTCTGTTTTAGCTCTACTTCCATAATCTGCTGGATTTCCCCTGTAATTATTGAAAAAATTAAATTTTGTTGCACAGTATTATTTGTGTTGCCCTGGTAAATTTAATTGGGTTGTGTCTTTGCTACAACGATTTCCCTTTAGGACATTGTGGTATATTGATCCGTATTTGAGACATTTTTACTCTATTCTATATTGTAATATTCAGGTATTATTATTAATTCCTAGAAACATTTATTTTACATACACGAGTTGGTGTAACATAACCACTCTTCGATTTCGTTGACTCCTTTACTTGGAAAAAAGGTAATGAAATTACTTTTTATTATTTTTATTTTCTCCGTTCTTCTTTCTTTGGTGGTTGCTTGGTTAATCCACCTCCCTGGATAGCCTGTGTCTGTGTGTGTCATTTGTCATTTGAATATTTAATTTGAATTCTAAAGACTCATCGCCATAGGGAACTCCCCATAGTCATATCGTCGACAATACATACGAAACACATGCAACAACTACAACAAAAACTTCTCTCTCTGTTAAACATGCCGGCAGCAGTGTCATATGTTCAAGTTGAAGCTGAATCATACCCCACATGGGAAAACAACTTAAGAAAATGTTGTGGTGGTCAAAACCAAGTTAAAGAATTAAAAGAAAAAAACCCAAATAATACCGACAAAACATTTTTTTAACAAAGACACATACTCTCAACTTGTTCAACGTCGTATCAAACGCATCGAACTACTTGAAGTCATTCACAAGAACGTTAACAACGCTAACATCCATGACATATCATCAACAACATCACACCCTCAACCTTAAGTGTAGATGCCAAAACCAATAGCCGAAGACTACAATCGTAACGTAGACAAATTGAAATCGTCAGCAGGTTTCGGTGGAGTCAGCCAAAAGCTGACAGCAGCAACAACAAATCCCCACTTTGAATGAGTATCGCCATTACTTGAAACCCATACCAATTGGATCTACAGTATATTCCATATAATTGGAACTTTCGGGTTTCAAATTAATCAACCCTTATTATATAGAGCAGGTTTTTTTGTAAGTCTTCAATTGGTAAAAATCCTTTGGCAGGACTTTTTTTAAGATAGCATGTGTTCTCTAGAGAAAATATGTTAACAAGGTTTTCTATTATCACAACCTATTTGGCAAGTCTTCTGTAGAAAGACGAACTACACAAAATCTTGTAAAAAATGAAGCCTTTCTACATGTCTACGATTGAAAAAATCCGATTGGGTTCAACACTGCATGTGGGAATCCTGCTTATCGGGAGTTCCCTTAGTATTGCATTGGGGTATATCCTCTCGAACTTCTGCTCGCCAATATGCCTTTTATTCCTTGCCTCCTTGGGTTTACCGTTGTTGGTGTCGGTACGACTCAGCGATACTTCCATTTTTTTTAATAGAGACGCCGCTATGTTCTACTTCAGTCTAAATTGCCATCTGCCTTGGGTGCATGGGATTGTCGGTGTTTACCGGCAAATTGGCATTGGGACCGCTGGAGCTACTCAGGCCAACTTTCCTGGAAGTCAACCTCTGACAAGAGATCTATGCATAAACTACCGTGGCATCCCAAAAGTCTTCAGGATACTGTCCTGACTCAGGCTTGACTGCCACACTTTCGTTTACTATGTCAAGTGTACGAGCATTGTCACTTCTTAAGCTCTGGTGCCATATCACTGATTATTTATTTGATTAAGTTAAAACTTGTCATTATTGGACCCTACTGTTGAAGAGAGCCAACTGTTGCGAGTCTTATAAATAACTACTGTAGAACCTACAAAAGAATCTAAAATATCTGCATATTTTTGAATTGAAGTGAGCGAGTGAGAGACATAGAGATAAACTCTATTCAAATGCCACTCTCAAATCAAGTTTCACGCTGTGGTGGGGGGAAAGAGAGATTAAAATATATAATTCGTTGTTCTTTTGAAGAGAGCAAGCCACAGCGTTGGTGGATACCATTTCAGAGAGACCGACATTTGAAAATAAATCGAATACGGTATCGATCAACAAGTTGTTATTGTTCCCACTACTACTACTACACAAGAGCACGCACAGACATTCATTAGTACCCCCCTAGAGTGGTAGATATGTGTATGTGGAGAGGTTATGAGAGCCATGCTATTACCAATAATATTACACGTCTTAACAACGTTACGTTGTCGCACAACAAACCGCGTGAGCACATCAATGAGAAGCCAAGTCAGCTATGCGGCGGTGTTTTGTGTTTTACTCTTTTTTTCATTTTATTTCTGTGTTATAGAAATGAAACATTCGACATTCAGACTTGGCTTAAATAATACCACAGTGATCTCTTGATGGACAGTGGGCCAAAGGGAATAAATTTAATGAATATAATTTTGGAAATAAATTAAATATTTGTTAAAGATACCTGCTAGGCAAGAAGGTTTATTGTGCAAAGTCCAATATTTACCTTAAATAAATTAAATTGCATTGCAATTTTAACAAGCCTATTTATATTGTAATTTTAAATATTCGATTAATTCGGGGACTACTTTCGATTTTTATGAGATTTGTGCTTTTTCGACCTAAGCATTGAAACATTGAAAGAGGCAGATGTAAGATCTATGACCGTAACTTTAAATTAATTATTTTCGGACGTATGACACTTTAGAAAATCGTAGGGCCAAAGACATGGGTACAGAGGTATGTATCAAGTAGTGGGCAACGATGTAGTACTTGACCTACCGACCCCTTATTTTAACAAAAATATTACAATAATGTATAAAAAAATGGTTTGGCGAGAAACTCGATATATTAAATCACGATTTTTCTTATTAAATTACAAATACAATTCGTTGCCAAGAGGTTATTCAATTTGTAAGGTAGTGTGTGGACGGACAATGCCTTATCAATTTTTATGCGGCGATTATCAAGCGTATATATTTTGGAGGTTTCATGTGCATGAAAATAGTTTTCGAAATACAAACCAAAAACACAATGCTATGATTTCTGATTTGAAACGCTTTCCAAACCCTGGATTACTAGTCCATGAGGTGTTAAAAAATACGCGATTTTTGATCCACTATGTCTCTAGGACATATGACCAACAAGGTTCTAAAAAAACACGATTATAAGTTCACCATAAAAATCCGAAATCATTAGTATACAACACCATAATTCACACTTTATTCCCATGCCAGTCTCCAGGGGTATTTTTTAAAAAAATGGTTAAAAAATTTGTAAAATATTCTACATAGGGTAAGTGTACCAGTAGTCGACACTTTTAAGATTTTTGCGTTTTTAATCGCTCACCATTCTGAGTGGAACTTTTCAATTATTACAAAGTTAATTATAGCTGACAATATATTTGAAGTAAACAAAATACATTTAGTTGTATAAGTTTCATTTATTTGGGATTAAAAATAAAACATGCCGAACTTAGGCACTCTTACCCTATGTATCATAAATTCTGAATAGGTCTCAGAATACATCATTTTAGAAGGATGACGTCAACGACAAGAATATCCTTCATCAAATTTTACCCTAAATCTCTATTATATTTCAAGAAATTTTTGTGCGGGGAAATATTTCTTATTTTTCGTGGATATTTTCCACCTCATTTCGAGTTTATCCATAAAAGTAATATAAAGCTTGAATTTAGGCCGAAAATGTCAAAAGACGAAATATTCTACACCAAATTTCACCATAGGTCTCAAGTCAACTATATATATATCCGGGGTGTGGAAAATTGTATGTTCATTTGATCAACTTCCCACAAAAAAAAAATATTAAGAACATTGGGGTACCTATAACTAAAATGAGGGAGTAGCCTTTTATGAGAGCTTTACCCAACCGAAGACCTGTACTGATATTTATTTATACTACCCTCAGCCATATGGCTGCAAAGGGTATATATCATCTGATACGGCCTCATCTCATCGAAATAACGGGTTTAGAACCTACGTCTCTTTAGACCAAATCCGTTTCAAGATATTTGAAGCCGATCTAGGGGTGTCCACCCATCCATCTATCTGTCTGGCCGATTTGGTCCAATCTTGGTACATTGTAACATTATCAAACAGTTCGGAGATGGATAAATTATTTACATCATAGAACAAGGAAAAACCAACCAATTTCATGCGAAGTTTGCTTATCCCAGTATTTTTATCCGTGATAGTATAGGTTCGAAAATGGACAATATCGGTCCACTCCATTAAGTATCACCCCCACAAAGGGTGAACATTTTGAATAATTATAACAATTAAAAAATATGAAATAAGAGTCCGATTGTCTTCAACTTTCGCACAACGCAGTATTTCTATCAACACAAGATACTAGAACGTACCACTCATTCTTGTACCTCCCTTGCAACGAGTCAAAATTTTTCATAACTTTGAAGCGCATAAATGCTACAAATCTCAATATTTTTATTAACACAAGATCTGTTGTGAAGATGTTAGATATCGCACAACTCCTTCTGATACCCCCCCACCCACATTGGGTACACAATTTTGAATAATTATAACTTTTACCAAATGCAAAATAAGCTTCCGATTCATTCTAAACCTCACACCTTCCAATATTTCTATCAACACAAGATCTGTTGTGAAAATGGTAGATATCGGACCACTCCTTCCAATACCTACCCCACAAAAGCTCATAAAATGCGAAAGCTCAGATTTTCTTTAAATTTCACATATTCCAATATTTTTACTGACGAATGATACAAATCCGCCCACCCCTTGTGGTGCTTCCCCCACAAAGTGTTACAATTTTCAATCATTATATCTCCCATAACTTGTGTACTCTCAACCAGAGATTTCATATGAATATTTGAAATATCGGATAGATCAGATAAAAAGCTTAAAATTTTGATAACGATTATTCCCAAAAATTGGAAATAAATGTTCGATTTTCATTAAATATTGCACATTCTGATATGTTGGTTAGTATTATAAATAATTATTATTAAATTTTTTATTTGTATTATTTATATATTATGATGGAAGTAGTCGATATAGTTCAAATCTGGCACGTTTTAATATTTATATCTGACTTAGATCATTGAAATTTTATTGAAAAAATTATTCATTGAATATCCATTGAGATATTCATATATACGTTGAAAGTCCAGGTTCAGTGGCACGAATGTCATAAAAAAACTATTCCCCAGAGCTTGTTTTCTAAAGGACCTTGGAAAAATATTCTTTGAAAATCCAACTTGGTAATCTGAAGGTCAAAAAAAAAATTTTTATAAATCCACATTTGTAGGTTTGAAGGTCTCTAACAATCCATTTTTGGTAGATTGACAGTCCTTATAAAATAATCTTTGAAAGTGCAGGTTACCTCATCAAACCTCATCTAAAAATGTTTGAAAAAATTCTTCGAAAATCAAACATGATCCTTCAAAATATTCTTTGAATATCAACGTTTGGTGATCTAAAGGTCGGAAATTTTTTTGACGCCCATGAAAATGAAAATCCAGGTTTCCTAAATGAAAATCCAGGATTCCTAAAAAAGCAGTAAGTCCTTGAAAAAATATTCTTTCAAAATTTAAATTTGGATGTCTGAGGTTTCTTGAAAAAAAATTCACTGAAAATCCGCGTTTTTAAAGTCTATTCTTTGAAAATTAACTTTTGCTGGCCACCGTTTTGTGGTCTAAAAGTCTATTTTTGAGCTTTGTCTCTAAAAGATCTTAAATAACTCTGACCGAAAATCAACGCCCATGCGTAAAGCCTAAATCTAAGACACCAGGGCCATTTTTGGTGCTGGTACTAAAATATACTAAAATGTACTAAAAATTTAATAATTTGTATTGGATACACGAAATGACCTAGAATAATGAAATTTGGAATGAAAGTCAGTGATGAAATGGTACTAAACTTCTAAAGTTGTACTAAACTGAAATGGTACCATTTGATATTAGGTGATTGGATAAAGCTAAAAACTTGAAACATGGTGTGAGAATCAAGTTTGGAAAGTAAATTTGATATATTACGGGTGTTTTGGAAATTTGTACTAAGTGTGCGAACTGTACTAAGTAGTACTAAATTTGGAGCATATAGGTTTAGGGTGAAAGGATGAAACTAGAATTTTAAAATTTTGTATTGGGTCCCTGTTGGTGGAAGGGTTGTGATAAAAAGGTGTTTTGGGAATGTATACTACAAGTGCACGAAAAGTACTACATTTCGTACAATTTGGTATTCGGTGAAAAATAGTACTTGAAATTTGAATTTAGGTATTAGGATCGCTGCTTTTGCGTAGCCTGGACATATGGAGGTAGTTTCAGATATTGTACGAAAAGTACTAAATGGTACTAAATTTTGTTATTGGGTGAATGAATAGAGCTGAAATTCAAAATTTGATGTTGAGGTCACTGCTGATTTTTAGGGTTTGCATATGGAGATGGTGAAATAATTTTGAAGAGAAATATTGGATGTGGGTCCATTGAGCAATGTTTTTTACTATACTCTTCATAAATAAAGATTATAAAGATTTCTTGGTGTAGAAGGTAAACATTTTCCAATTATTATTTCCGAATAATGTAAGAAAGCATAAAAGTCTGAAAATGTAGTAAAGTTTAGATTAAAAATTTTTGTCAAACTGAACAATTTGTGCAATTGAGAATCAAAAATTTTAAGGTGGACGTTCGCTTTGCTCACGAAGCAGCGGGCACTTTCATGTTATGTATACACTTCCTACTCTTAAAACTACTCGTCTCATGTTTCGGAAAAATGTTCGACTCCACCAAAGATTTTTAGTTGATTCCAAAATTTTGCCGAAAATAATATAAGATAATTTCAATTTCAAATTGACGTCTCATTGACCAACGTAAGAAAATTCACAAGAACTACTGGCCCAATACATAGGCGTACTTTGAGATATAGATTATTTAAATTGATATCGGTTTCCATACTCTCATTGTGGAGAGCAGGCGAATTTCTGACCGATCGAATATATTATGCCCTTCATAGCTTGTCTTTCATTTGAAATCTGAGCATAGTGTCTCTCCCGCTTTGAGCCACTGTAGGTAATGTGGTTTAACACTTGATTTGTTGTTGTTACCGCTGCTGCTGTAACAGCGGTTGGTTGGGGTTTTAGTGTTAGAGCGTGAGTTTGTTGGCTGGAATTTATTCTCGCTGTTGGCTTTCTTGGTGTTGTTGTTCTTGTTGCTGGTGTCTCTGGTGGTTTTGTGTGACTGGGTCTGTTGTTATTTCTGTTTCTGTTGTCGTTGTTGTTGTTGACGTTTTTTTTTTTTGGTTTGCTCCCTCAGCTTAAGCATTTAACATACGGAGAATGTTAAGACAATCAGTTTGATTTGAGCCGTGTTAATAAACGTATCTTTAAGATGCGAGACATTAATAATTACAATAATAACAACAAAAACAACAACAACAAATACAGCAACGACAACGGGGTTAAAAATATTATTATAATTAGCGGATCTAAGCAACAAAACAACCCAACGAAAACATAATATTTAGAAAGAAAAAAATATTCAATGGAAAATTAGAAAAAAAATAAAAAGCAGCAAAATTCCACAAAAAAATCATGTAATATTAAATTTATATATATAGAAATAAAAGTTTTAAGTTAACAAAAGAATATATCGAATCGAGCCAAACGAATTATTTTAACGAAAATTGTTTTTAATCAAGAGAATCTATGAGAGAGGGTTTCGAATTTATAGAAAAAAAACAAGTGCCAAACCAACGCCTACCGATCAGAAAACCACAAAAGAAAGTTTACAATACCACGAGGACAAAAACAGCAGCAGCAACAACAACACAAGCAGCAGCGGCAATAACAACAACAAGTTATTAACAATTTAAAAATAACCATTACGAAATTAGAAAACTAGAAAAAAATAAAAAAGAGAAGCAAAAAAATTGCCTGAAAAAATAGCAACACTAACGGTGTTGTACAAAAAACTTATTTGTCGGAATCTTGACTCAATTCTACTACACGACCAAGACAGAGCTCTGAAACAAAAAAAAAAAAACACAAAAACGTTTATGCCACCACACTCACCGCTTCGTGGTAATCTGAAACGAGAGACAAGCAAAAAGAAGCAAAAAATACTGCTAATGACCTTGGCATAAAGTTAAACAGTTAATCAAACAAAACAATAACATTTTTTATGCAAAAAAAAATATTTTTATTTTTTTTTTAAGAATTTTCAAAATCTCAAAATATATTTTACATTGAAATTTGTATCGCAAGAAAGTGTAAACTCAGGAAATATTACTCTGGAAAAAAACCATCATTACGTTCTATTCAATATCGTGTTTGACATATACTACAACAATTCTCGAACTACAAATTGCTGGCGTGACGCATGTCATGTTTTTTTTGCGCGAACTCATAGAAGGCGTTATTGTTTATTCTCAATTCAAGATCAGCAACCTCCAGACCCCTCAAGTGGTGTACCTTGTGTGCGAAAGAGATATGAATTCTTCTACAAACAAAAAGTGCCATTCATTTTAATAACACAACAACGCCAACAACAACTACGACTCATGACAAATGAATAATACAATTAATAAAAATAATAATTATAATTACAATTAATTATATAATTACATATTTAAAAATAAATAAAACAGAAAATTACAACAAAAGAAATAAGAAAAACCAACACCCCCCAAAAAGTAATTTGTATGTCTGTCAAGACTCATTCACTTCCTTAACTTCCGGTTACATTCCCATTTCGTATCATCGTCCGCCTTGTTCTTTGCAAAGTCATGCAACCTGTAGAATACGAAGTGCGGTTGTAATAATCAGTGTCTGGTGTGTGTCTGTGTGCAATTATCTGTCTATTCCGCATTTTCATTTGTGCTTCTTCTTCTGTGCGAGAAAAATATCAAATTGTGAAAATTCCAAATAGTTTTTCCATTGTGAAATGTTTGCACCACGTAACTCATCACCAGTGCCAATTTATGGCAAAGAGGATGTTGCTGCATATGAGGTAATTTTGAAATACACATTGAAATCATGAGATATTTATTGGAAATAGCTATTGAGTGGGTCATTTACAAAAAAATCCCCGTTGCAAATTATATATTTTGCCCTACAACCCTACCAACTGACTCAAAAAGAAAATATTTCTTTTTTGAGAAAAGTTTGAAGGCATTTATAAGAAAATATACTGGTGATACATGCGCGTTGTAAGAACAGATTTAAAAAGAGGTTCCTGCTATTTATGGCACATGACTAAGTTTAAGATCTGGGAATGCATTTGATGAATGCATTTTCATCGAAATTTATCGAATGCGAGAATTTAACTCCAGAATCGGTCGAGATTTTTATAATAAAAGTGAATAGCTATCTGGTTCTGTTTTAAGTAGCAAATCGAAGGTATTATATATGGGACCAGGTGTTCGAGAAGATACATTTAAATTTTTATAGCAAAAACACAAACCATGAGAATTTTTCTCTGCTCTAGAAAGGGTTAAAAAAGAGCGGGATAGAGAGTAATCTGGAAGGAAATTAAGCCATTTAACAATATACAAAATTTTTCACAAAACGGAATTCAAACTATAAGCTAACATAAAAATCGGTAAAAAAAACAATAATTAAAAAAATTATAAAATATATAGTAGCAAGTCAAAAAGTATCAATCGGATTTGCCGGCAGATGTATACCCTCAGCCAATGTTCGATTATTGAAATATGACTTGTGTTATGATTATTCAAATTGTTGACCTTCTATGGAGTAGGGCCCTAAGGAATGGGCCAATATTGTCCATTTCGTATCGGACCTTAATAAATATGATATAAATATTGCGTTAAACCAGGTTTGGACTATATTTGTTACTTACCTTTACTTTACAAGGTGAGATAAAAAAACTGCAACAAAGTCAAACGTCATAGTTTTTACATTTTTTTTTAAATTATTTTGCATGAAAGCAAAAAATATCGGCAATAGCATTAAATTTTAGAATAAGTTTAGATTTGTTCGAACTGGTCACCTTTGGCACGAATTATGGCCTTAAACGGCCAATGAAACCGTCACACGCTGCCCGAATGTTGCTTTGCTGTATTTTGGCTCATTCCCGTCGAAACGCTTGTTTGAGATGATCGACAACCTTAATTTCGAAAATACTCCAGACACAATAGTCCAACGGATTGGTATCCGGAGATTTTGGTAGCCATTGTGCGCTGGAAATGAAGCGAAGGACATCATTTTGTAACCATTGTTGGGTGGCGCGTGCGGAGTACAATGGTGGTGAGTCCTGTTGGAATGTCAAAGGTCTGCGGCCAAAATGTTTGCGTGCCCAAGGCTTTAATACACCCCTCAGAATATGTTTGCGGTAATATTCGGCATTTATTCTGATGCCACGGTCGATTAATACGAGCGGAGAGCGACCATCCGCTGTTATGGCGGTACCCACCATCACCATGGCCGGCGCTTGAGTTCTGGTGGCCAACTGAAGGTGCACATTTTCAGCTGACCTCTTTGGCAAGTAAACACGATCATTTTGCTTGTTTACAAACTGCTGGACAACAAATGTTTTCTCATCGGAGAAAAGCAAATCCGGCAGTTCACCACTTTCGACCAAGCGAAGCAACTCTTTAGCTCTTTTGAGTCTATTTTCTTTTTGTTGGGGTGTAAGTTCTTGTACTTTTTTTTAAAATTCAATGGCTTTACCCCGGGCTTATTTTTCAATGTTTGCCGAATGGAATATTGCGATATGTTCAGCTCACGAGTCATTTTTCGGCCACTGCGACGCGGGTTTCGATCAAGTCGCTTCTTTGCTTTTGAACCATTTCTGCTGCTGTTGCTGTTTTCTTCCGTCCACTTCCTTGACGTCGGGCCATGCTACCAGTAGATTTATTCACATTAAATTGTTGGAGTACTCTAACGATAGCCACTTGTAGTTTTCCAGCCAAATATAAAGAAATCACACTATCGCGCTTGAATGCCATCACAAATAACTTTTTTTCTGGAAAATTCTCACCAAAATGCTTTTTTACGCTTGCAAAACAATATAATGAGCTACCACTGGAATAATTTTAATAGCTGTGGGACTAGTGGCTTAGAATGACAGCGGTCTGAAGTTGGCTGCAGTTTTTTCATCTCACCCTGTATAGCCTTGACCATATACAAATGGGACCCAATATTTTGAAATATATTTCGCAACAAAGGAAATTATAGAGAAATTATCAAGAATCATTGGTTTAAAAAACTGACCATATCGGCCCACTTTTCCTATAGTCCATGCGAAAGGGTAAACCCCGACTTCTAGTTTTTTTTACGTTTTTTTGATATAATTTCCCCAAATTTATATATTTTGAATCCTTTTTATGTAGAAACGCTACTAGAGAGAAATATCAATGTTGATCCACGTTTTCGTAGTTAGAAAACCTTCCGACGGAAGGTATTTTATATGAGTGTACATTTCGGAATAATTCCATATAAAGGTACACCCAAGTTTAACTTTTTAGGGGAGTCAATTGAAAAATATGACCAAAACCCAAATAAAATTAGGGATTCTTTTTAAACAAGGTCTGTACCAAAACGTGGACTAACATTGATATTTTTAAGGACTCAAAATTAGGAGGTATTAGTAAAAGGGGGCTATGCCAAAAAAGTAGACTAACATTGAAAGTTTTCTGCGAACACCGAGCTCGAAATGTCAAATTACTATACCTAGGCATAATATCTATTCCATTAAATTATCGATATATTGAATTCTTACTCATATTTTCCGGACTTATACTCCCAGCAATTGTTTTTATGACTTGGTGAAATAGTATGCTGCTCTATTCTGAGAATTTTTTTTAAAAGTTAATCTGATTAAAGTATGCTCTGACTTTTACGATTTGCGGAATAAAAACTAAATTTAATTCCATTAATGTAATTATTCTATATTCTAACAATTTCCGGAAAAAACTAAATATTTTATTAGACAAATTGCATTGCATTATAAATTTTGTATCTCAAAAGGATTTAGTTGGTCGTTTGTTTGGTATTCACAATTTGCAACTAACACACATTGAGAGTGTGTGTGTGTGCGTGCCTTTGTATTCCTTTGGGGGTTATGAGAGAAAACTTTTGCACAACTTAAACAATTAATCTTGGCCATATTTGTACATTGGGGAAACATTGGCTCTCAGTGAGTTTTTTTTTTTTTTTTTTTTTTTTTTGTTTTTCTGCCACACTCACTTGTAACCAAGACACAGAAGCTTCAAGACAAACAAAGCCATACCAAATCTCTATCTCTCACACGCTGAGGATAAAGCAAGAAAAAAAGTCCAAAGACAAACGAAAAGTAGAAAAGTTGTATTGGATTGTTATGGCCAAAAGTTGAGATTTTTCTTCGACTCGAAGTAAAATGCAATTAAGATCTCTTAACTCGATAACAAATTAGGAAGTTATTAACATTTTAATGAGATTTCAATGCAGTCAGTGTGTGTGTCGTAGCGTGAAATAAGCGCAAGTTGTCACACTATTGCAAGAGTGCATAGCAGCTACAGCTGCATTGAAGTGAGGTTGCGGCGGTATGTATGGGTAATTGAATGATTCTGCTTTGGAGATTAGCGAATAGTGGTGGCGTGGCGATGGTGGTGTTTTTGCTAATGATGTTATGTAAGTTGACAATTATTTAATCCATTGTAAAAATCAAGTTGTTATGTCTATTGCATGAGGGCGTTGCGTTCGACTAATCCGTGTAAAGTGCATCAGTTGAAACATTCAAATGTGGTTTTGAATATTTTTTGTTTAATGACATATGTATGAACATCATTTCAAGTGGGATTATTACCAAAATTGACAGCTGTTTTTCAAGGGCCAAAACAAAAAATGTTGACAAAAACGAAATATTTATTTGGGCGAAATTTGACATTACGATAACTGTTAGGGCTGAGAATGGGAGAATACAATACCTAATACCAAATTTTCCAACTTCCAACTCATTCCCTTCCCTAAATACCAAAATTAGTGCCATTTAGTAGCTTATAGTTCGTATTTTCGTTCAGTTTATGTTTTCAGATGATATAATCTTTCCTCCCCTAAAATGTTCGGTATTTTAAAGTTTTAACTATTTTCCAATGGGAGTGGTTTTAGGGAATTTTGACATGAGCGATTATTATTGGTGTTTTAGATGTGTTTATCATATTTTCGGCCAAAGTGGACTATTTCATATACAGGACCTTTGGGCCAATTCCAATCGACGAGGCTTGTCCGCAGGCAATTGCGTCAATTGAATTTTGTACGGGAACAAATGCAAATCAATGCGAATAATCCGTTGTAAAGTGGACCGGGCCATGCCCAACTGCTGAGAACGGCGTTTTTGGGATGTTCTTGGGGACCTCTCAACACTGGCTCGTACGGCAGCGATATTCTCGGTCGATCGCCTTGGTCGACTTTTATATGGCCTCTTCGGATTAGAAAGAGCCTTACCAGTCGAAAATTTTTCGTATAAACGCTTAATGTTGTTCTTAGAAGGCGCACTTCTCACATTTTTTTCACAATTGACCTCTTCTGTTGAATGTAAATTTCAACTATTTCGCGTGGCGTGTATTGGTTCATGGTAAAATCTGCTTGGACTGACGCTTCAAACGCGGTATGTCATTAAGCGATGTGACATCTCTATCAAAAGTTATGGCGTTGCCAGATGGGTCCGTCGAATATGGAAAACCCGTTGGAACATTAATGAATACAACTCCTCTAAAACGTATGAAATTTTGGTCTAAGTGTTAAAAATGCTCCCATATTAAGGTAAACATCATTGTTTGTATCAGATTTTAAGCTGTCTCCGTTCACGCAATACCAAATGTAGTACCTTTCCTATGCTTGTTTAACGCTTTCCCAAAACCAACTCTTTATTTTAACCCAACCCACCAGCAGAGACCCCAATGCCAATATTTTAAATTTCCAGAACCAAATTGCACCGAATTTAGTACCTTTTAGTACAGTTGTTATAAACACATAATTTTTATACCAAATGTCAAGAAATTAGCTGTATCCGTTCACAAAATGTCAAATAGTACGAAATTTAGTGCTGTTTAGTACACTACTGGTCTGCTTTTGGGTTATTTGGAAACAAAGTACAAAAATGTGGAAACAAAAGTACAAAAATAAATTGTATTAATTTTGGTATTTGGGGAAGGAGTAGAGAGATGGAAATCTGAAATCTGTACAAAATGCACTAAAATGCACTACATTTGGTACCATTTAGAATTATGTGAACGGATAGTGGTAAAATCTTAAAATTTGATATGAAAATCAATTTTTGGAAGCGGAGTTGATGTAAGGAGGTGGTTTTGGAAAGTTTATTACACATGTGTAAGAACTGTACTAAATAGTACTAAATTTGGCCAATATCGTTTGGGTGAACGGAAGAATTTTGTAATTTAAAATGTGGGTTCCAGTTTTTTTTTTTTTTTTTTTTTTTTTTTTTTGAGTAAAGATCTGGTTTTAAAAATGTGTACTAAAAGTGTACTATTTTTCGTACAATTTGCTATTGGGTGAACAGTGATAGTGCTTGAAATCTGAAATTCTTATTAGGGTCGCTTTTCATGTGCAGCCTGGCGGTGCTGTCGGAAGTGTGTACCATAATTGTACGAAAAGTACTGAATGGTACTATATACGGTATTGGGTGAAGGGATGGGGATATAATTCTGAAATTATATATTTAGATTACTAATGGTATCTGTGTTTGAGATTGGCGGTGGTTTGGAAGAAGTTGAAATAGTTTTGCGCAATGGTTTTGCCAATATCTTCCTCGGTAAACTTCAAAATGAAAGATTTTGACTACTTTTTGGTATAAAAGGTAAATTTTTCCCTATTATTCTTTCCGAAAAAGGGAAAACTTGAATGATATTTAAAACCTTGAAAGTCCGAAAATTTAGTACGATGTGTGAAGTTTTGATTAAAAGATTTTGTCAAACTGAACAAATTGTGCAGTTTGGGTGCTAAACAAGTAAAAAAGCTGTAAGTTCGGCAGGGCCAAACTTTGAATAAACTCCACCATTTGAAACGAATTTGGAAATTCTTAAAAACAATAAAATTCTGTTAAAATCTTAAAAATACCGAATGTAGCTGTTATGTTAGGGTCTATAAGAGGACATGGACCTGCATAGCTAACTTTTGTCATAAGCCATTACAATATTCAAATGCGAAACTTAAAAAAATCGGTGAATAATGCAGCTAAAATCATCAAAATGCCGAATATCGGGAGGTACCTTTATATGGGGCTATACGAAGACGTGGACCTGCACAGACAATTTTCTGTCTTAGGCTGTAGTATCCATTACGAACTTAAAATACGAAACAATATCGTTAAATAATGTCACCAATCATCAAAATACCGAATATCGGGAGGTACCGTTGTAGGGGTCTATACGAAGACGTGGACCTGCTCAGACAATTTTCTGTCCTAGACTGTAGTATCCATTACGAACACCAAATACCATATTTGAAATAATTCCGGTGAATAATGTCGTTAAAAACCATCAAAATACCGAATACCGGGTGGTTCCGTTATATGGGGGCTATATGAAGACGTGGACCTGCACAGACAATTTTCTGTCGTAGGCTGTAGGCTTCAAATATCAAATTTGAAGCAATTCCGATAAATAATATCGCTTAAATCATCAAAATACCAAATATAGGGAGGCGTGGACCTGCACAGACAATTTCTTGTCGTAGGCTGTAGTATCCCTTTGGAACTTCAAATATCAAATTTGAAACAATTCCGGTGAATAATGTCGCCAAAATCATCAAAATACCGAATATCGGGAGGAACCGTCATATGGGGGCTATATGAAGACGTGGACCTGCACGGACAATCTTCTGTCGTAGGCTGTAGTATCCATTACGAACTTAAATACCAAATTTGAAACAATTCCGGCGAATGATGTGGCTAAAATCATGAAAATACCGAATATCGGGAGGTACCGTTATATGGGGGCTACACCCAAACGTGGACCTACATGGCCCATTTTCATACCAAAAGTCCTGCAGATATAATATACTTTTGAGTAAAATTTGATCATACTACTTTATATCGTTCGGAAGCTAGAGTGATTTCCACAGACGGGCAGACGGATAGACGGACGGACATCGCTAAATCGACATAGAATTTTATGCTGATCAAGAATGTATATACTTTGTGGGGTCTAAAATGTTTATTTCGAGTTGTTACAAACCGAATGACAAACTTACCGTATCCATTTTGTTGATTTTTCGAAATGTTCTCTAGTATTTTGTTTTAAATTCAACTGTATGAGAACAAATGGTTACTATTTTGCTTGCCTTATTTGTGAATTTCGATTTCAACGGACTTTTCTAGAATTAAGTTTTATTGATTGCCAAACTTTCTCGAACAATTTCTTTCCACTAGCAATTTGTTTCAATAATCTCTATCTGAAGATTTATTTCCATCTTTGTCAAGCGATTTGGGTTTTTGCTTCTTTTTGCGGAAGTAGCAAAAGTTTTTTTTTAGTTTTCAATAGATTTGGAATTTAGAAATTTCCACAGATAAATCGTTTTTTTTTTTTTTTTTTTTTTGTAATTTCTGTTATTTTATTAAATTCATTCGTTGGCTTAGTTTCTTTTATGGAAACAGAATTTGATGAATACATTTTTGTTCGGCTTTAATGAAGTCATTCAGAGTTTTGAGTGAGCGTGTGCCAGTGGTGAAAATTAAACACGCATCACAAGTTTCCAAAAAAATAACAAACGGCAGTTTTGTTTTTAATTTTTTTTTTTTTGTGTTGACAAAATATTCCCCAAACCAATTTTTACGAATGTTAAATTTTCATGGTACGCCATAACTCTGTTCTGCTGTTTGTTTTTGTAGTTCACTAACCAAAATTATCAACTTGAGAATTTCTGTTGGAATTATCAACAACATTCAATTGTCCGGCATATTATTAATATTTTGTTTTTTTTTTTTTTTTATTTTGCAAAAATGTTTGTTCAGGAAACAAGTTAAGTGTGTGCATTGAATGGAGGAGGTGGATGACATCATTGTTTGGATTTTGTTCTATCTCTGATTCCGTTGATATGAATCGATTTTGTTTTAAAGTTGACATCATTTGATATAATCTAAATAGCTCAATGGTGTTGTGATAAGTTATTTTTGATATGCATTGGTGGTCAATTGTTGCGATAAAGAAATGAAAAGGCTAAGTCGTTGCAGACAACCATAAAACCAGATTTCCCGCCAATAGAACAAAAAACTTAACCGGTGCAAAATTTAGGGTGGATCGGAACCTTCCAATTATGGGTTTCGAATCTAACACTTTTTTTTGGTTTTCTTTACATTGAAATAATGAACAGAAATTTGTATCGTTTGGTCTAAATAAAAGAACGCAGGAAAAATTTGGTTAGCACTTATGACACCTTTAGTAATGACAACAACATTCTATTTAAGTATGTCAAAACAACTAGATATCCTCAGTAAGATAAATAACAATAACTTTTTCCAATTTAAGTTTCGAGGCAAAATGACCTACTTGTATCATACCAAGTAATGAGTAACGGCGGCATAGTAAAAAAAATGTTGGATCTAAGGTTATTGACTCGAATCTCCACGCAGGCAAATCAAATTAGGGGAAAAATAGGAAATAGGTCTTGGCCGATTCTACCCTACCATTCGGCAAAATAACAACACATAAAATCAAGTGTGGTGAAAATGAACACTAATTCCACTCTAGTATACTTAAAGTAGAATGGCTGCCTTTTTGAACCTATTTCCTAGGTCCTGGTGGTAGTTTGATATCATATTTTTATGTAATGCTGAGCCATAAATTTTTTACTGAGAAGCTTGCTTAACTGCACATAAATGAAGGTAACTTCAATTTAGGCAGTTATTAAGGATGTTGACTGTTTAAAAAAATTAAAATTATTTAAATTAAAAATACGGCCTGGAAACCGTCACACGCTGCTCGAATGTTGCTCTGCCGTAATTTGGCCCAGTCCCGGCGAAACGCTTGCTTGAGGTGATCGACACTTTGGTATTTTTAGTGCCAACCTTGCTTTCCAAAATACTCCAGACACAATAGTCCAACGGATTGGTATCCGCAGATTTTGGTGGCCATTGTGCGCTGGAAATGAAGCGAGGAACCTCATTTTGTAACCATTCTTGAGTGGCGCATGCTGAGTCCTCTTGGAATGTCCAAAGACTGCGGCCAAAATGTTTGCGTGTCCAAGGCTTTAATACACCCTCCGCGGTCGATTTATACGAGCGGAGAGCGACCATCGGTTGTTAAACACGATAATTTTGTTTGTTTACAAACTGCTGGACAACGAATGTTTTCTCTCAGCAGAAAAAAACATAAATTGGGCAGTTCACCACTTTCGACCAAGCGAAGCAACTCTTTAGCTCTTTTTAGTCTATTTTCTTTCTGTTGCGGTGTAAGTTCCTGCACTTTTTGGAATTTCAACGGGTTTACCCCGAACTCATTTTTCAATATCTGCCGAATATAATATTTCGATATGTTCAGCTCACGAGCCATTTTTCCGCCACAGCGACGCGGGTTTGGATCAAGTCGCTTCTTTACTTTTCGAACCATTTCTGCTATTGTTGCTGATATCTATGGTACGAGACACAAAGATTTATTCACGTTTAAATGCTGGAGTGCTCTAACGATAGTCACTTGTGGTTTTCCAGCCAAATATAAAGAAATCACACCATCACGCTTGAATTCCTGTACGAATAACTTTTTTTTCTGGAAAATTCTCACCAAAATGTTTTGTACACTTATAGGCAATATAATGGGCTGTCACTGGAATAATTTTAACAACTGTCGGACGAGTGGCTTAGAAATTACAGCAGACTGAAGTTGGTTGCCGTTTTTTCATGTCACCCTGTTTGTAAACCCCATTCCGTCTGATATGCCTTTAAAGCGCTTGTCGATACAGACATTTTGATGAAAATTCTACTATGGCAACTTTTGTGTTACAAAAATAAAATTTCATTGAGAATAATGAGAAATTATAAATATTAGGGTCGTTCAAAAATAAGAAATAAAAATAAGAAAAAGAAAGAAAAAGAAATATCTATATATCTACATAACTAGGAAATACCCTATTTACTTTTGACATTTTGTTTACAAAAAAGTACGAAAGTCTCATACACCATATATAATTATACATCTTTTCCATAATAAAAAATTAAATAATGATGACAAGTATATTGATAAAACAATTTTGATTTTTTTTAACTTAAGAAAAAAAAAAACTAAAAAAAAAAACATAAAATTCCAACTCCCACGTCTGACATATTACCCTCAAAAAAAAAAAACAATATGTGGGATGTTTGTTTTCTTTTCTCTTTATTTTCTGTTTCAAAATAACCATTCGATTGTTTATGATTTAAGTTTTGAAATGAAATTTGTTTAAATGCCTCGTTTTTGGAAACATGGAAATGTCACTTGAAATTCTTTCTCATTATAGCCATAACATACCTCAATTTGTCCACTTTTCTACACTTAACTTGCCTGGTTTCTTTGGAGTATTTAAATAGCCGACTTTGATTCTCTATTTCTATTTGTTGAACGAACGGCTTGAAGTTCATTTGGTATTCTGAATTGGCCGTTAAATAAATGCAAAAGTTCCCTTTTTTTTCTATTCAACTACCTATGTAGAGACAAACATACGCACACACACCGAGCCATGGCTATTTATATTTGTTCATTTATTTAAATATGAGGGGTAGACGGAGCTGGAGGATTTTCGCTCATTTGTTTTGTATCTTCCATAAAGATCGTCAACGTCGTTTGTGCATTTTTTTCCTCTTCGAATTTACGTGATTTTTCTAAACAGTCAGAGTCTCATGTGACAGACAAGTGTACAACAATTCTCTCCAGTCTTGTTTGCCATGTCATACTTGTGGCCCGTTGTACGTACGTACGTATGTATGTAAGTGTACCTATGTTAAACAAATTTGTTAAATATTTATGTATTGAGAAAGGGTTATCGCGTTGGGCCGTTCATTTATAACATTAATATATCTTCAGCAATTTGGCTAGAGAGGGTGTATATTTCTTTTTATACGGCTAAAATGTATCTCATTGAAATAACGATTTTAGGCCCTGGGACCAAATCCGTTTCAAGACCTTTGGTATTGATATAGCGATGTCCGTCCGTCTGTCTTTCTGACTGGTGCGCACGATAACTCTCAGATTTTGTCCAATCTTTGTACATCGTAATATTATTGTCAAACTTAGTTCGAGTTCGGAGATGGGCAATATGGGTCCAAACCTTCTTGTACATCCCCCACAAAAGGTCGAAATATTGAAAAAAAATATATTTTACAGCATACGAAGAGAAAACATAATCCGATTTTGTTCCAACTTTGCAAATTCCATATTTGCATCAGGTCAGGTGAGAAAATGGACAATATCGGTCCACTCCATCAAGTACCTCCCCCACAAAGGGTCAACATTTTGAATAATTTTAACTCTTATAAAATGTGATGTAAGAGTCCGATTGTCCTCAAATTACACACATCACAATACTTTTATTAAGCCAAGGTCTGGAGGGAAGATGGATCACTGTGGTACCTCCCCCACAAAGGCTCAACCTTTTGTATATCCATGAAGCTCATAAAACGAGAAATTAATATCCGATTCCATTCAGACTTGACACATCTCAATATTTCTATTAACACAAGGTTTTTTATAAGTATGATAGATATCGCACCATTCTTTCTGGTACCTCCTCCACAAAGGGTCAAAGTTTTGAATAACTAAATTGATCATAAAATCCGAAATAGGCATCCGGTTCTCTCCATATTGCACATATTCCAATATTTCTACTCACACAAGATCTGCAGTGAAGAGGGAATATATCGGTTCACCTCTTCTGGTACCTGCCCCACAAGGGGTCAACATTTAAAATATCCATGACCTCATAAAACGTGTAATTAATATTCGATTCCATACAGACTTAGTACATCTCAATATTTCTATCAACACAAGATATGTTATAAAGATGGTAGAGATCGGGTAATTTCTTCTGGTACGTTCCCCACGAAGGGTCAACATTTTCATATTTAACATCCTATTATTTATATTAGAATAAGATGTGCTGTGAACATGGGATATATCGGTCCACTCCTTCTGGTACCTCCCTTACAAAGGGTCAGAATTTGGAATAGCCATGAAGCTCGTAAAACGATAAATTAACATCAGATTCCATTCAGACTTGGTACATCTCAATATTACCATCAACCCAAGAACTGTTATTAAGAGGGTAGAGATCGAACCATTTTTGAAGATCAAAACGCTCAAATAAAGCGAAATAAGCATCCAACTCTCATAAAATTTAACACATGATCTGTTGTGAAGACGATATATATTTTAGCGAACCCTTCCGGTACCGCACCCACAAAGGGTCACAATTTTCAATGCATATATATGACATATCTTGCGTAACTAGTCAGCCATTATTTACAACTTGTTTATCTAAATATTTTCCTCAAATAGAAACCTGAGATGAATATGGAATTTATGATTTCGCATTAAATTGGATATAAAATTTTCGATTTTCTTGTTTCTTTTTGCCCACACATTTTTTATCTGTATTAGATGAAGTATGAAAATGGAATACTTCGGTCGACAATATCTGGTACCTCGCGCACATTTTAACATTTCATAAAAATTATCACATATCTCATATAAAGTAAAGGAAGTAACCAATATAATCCGAACCAGGCACGTGGTAATATTTATATCATATTTATTTAGGTCCGATACGAAATGGACAATATTGGCCCATTCCTTTGGAACACACTCCATAGAGGTTCGAACATTCGAATAATCATAACAGAAGTCAAAATATATTTAAATAATCGAACATTGGCTGAGGATCGGAAAAATCGACTGATACTTTTTAACTTTTTTTCGATTGCTTTAACTTCAGATTTGGAAAAAATCAGGCAGATGCAGTGCTGCGTAGTTTATACTCTGCTAGGCTTAAAAATTTAATCCGATATAACCAAAGCTAAACGCGTTAAACATTTTGACGGATCTAGCGGTTATTAATATCTCATTATTTAATTTCACATTTTAAGATTCAAAAATTCCTGTTCAATTTCCAAGATTTAAATTGTCAGATTGAAATGTTCGTAGATCGTATCTAAAATATTACCATTTAAATAACCCCATGGCCAATTTGAAAAACAAAACGCATACCGGCATTTGTGGTTGACATGCCGGCAGTACGACAAACACACATAGAAGACAATGACAACAACAATTCCAGTCGTCATACCAATGAATTTGATCACACATCAACTTCTACGACGACGACAAATGCCTGCCTCACCTTTAAGAAATGTTCAAAATTTCCATAAAGAAAATCAAAAAGAATCCAGACGCAACGACAAACCGACTTAGTGTCGCACACGCATGCATGCGGCAATTCTATTTTGTTGTTTTTTTTTTTTAATTTTAATTCGTAATTCTGATACCTTCACAAAACGTTGTGTGTAATATGTACGACTGACTCGACTGACTGGCTGGCTGACTAGATGGTTGGTTTCTTCAAGCCACGCAATCAATTTCTATTTTTCAAAAAAAAATATTTTCCAATTTCTTTTTCATTCGTTTTCAATTCGTGTTGTTGTACGAACGACGAACACGCATTCTCCGTGGAATATTAAATAGACGATTTTCGTTCTATGCAAACATGTTGTTGTCGTGGCTTAGGTTCTTTTCAAACCCTACTCAGCGTTGATGAATCCAGTGGTTGTGTGTGGTAATGACAATATCAAACAAAAATCATGGCATTGTCATCAAGATTGAGGTAAACCTAAAGTTTTGTTTGAAGATGCATTCAAAACTGTCATAAAATATTCATGGCACTAGACATTGTGTAGTGAGAAAGGGGTAAACGGGATGTATGATGAACCCTTTGAAATGAATTTGATTTTTGAATGCATCTCGGGAATCAATAAAGAGGCTTTAAATGCCTTATTAGTTTTCATAATTTATTCTTTATGTCACAAGATTAAAAATTCCCAGAAATGATAAAGTTGTTAGTGGCAATCTCAATTCGAACTAAACAATTTGTCCATCAAAGAACAGCGCCAGAGGTCACTGACCTGGGTAATTGCAAATACCATAAATGTGAGGAGTATTTGCTTCTTTCAAGGCAACTGTTTATCGAGCAGGGCCAAGCGTTGAATATATTTAGAAAATAAAACTAGTAGGAAAGGTCCAAAGTCGGGCAGGGCCGACTTTATGATACCCTACACCACTATGAGTATTTAGTAGAACTTCCGTAAAAAAAGTTATATTGGGAATTTATGTGAAGTAGATCATACCAACTATGAACCTTATTTGAATGCGTATCATTAAAAACCAGTAAAGAAAGTCTTAAAGTCGGGCGGGCCGACTTTATGATACCCTACACCACTTTGCTAATTTAGTGACATTTAGACAAAATATGCCGAAGCATTTTTATCTTTTAAATTTGGACTTGTATTGCCCATTTGATATACATATGGGAGCTATATCCAAATCTGAACCGATCTTGATAAAATTTGGCAAATATATTTCTTAGCTGTATTTCATATATTTCCCTGAATATCGTTGTTACGGAGTGCGTATTACGGCTGTGGGTAACAAATATAACAAATCGGATGAACAATATATGTGGGAGCTATAGCTATATCTGAACCGGTCTTCACCAAAATTGACATACTAGCTTCTAGACTCAATTCGGTCGTAAGTACCAAATTTCATCCCATTTGGGCAAGTGTTAGACGTTTGGTGCACAATAAAAGATAAATCGAACGAAGTTATATATGGGAGATATATCCAAATCCGAACCGATCTCGATAAAATTTAGCAAAGGTATTTTTGAGCTGTACTTGATATATTTCCCCAAATATTGTTGTTACAGAGTGCATATTACGGCTGCGGAGGACTAAAATAACAAATTGGATGAACAATATATATTGGACCGATTTTGATCAAATTTAGCATACTTATTTTCAGGCCTAATTTGGTTGTATGTGCAAAATTCCATACTATTGGGGCTGATATTACACGTTTGGTGCACAATAAAAGGCAAATCGGACGAAGATATATATGGGAGCTATATCTAAATTTTTACCCAATTTCAATAGGGTTCGTCCTTGGGCCAAACAAATGATTTGTGCAAAATTTCATCTGGATCGGGTAATAAATTTGAACTGTACTTTGTTCACAAAAATACATGGACAGACGGACGGACGGACATGCAAAAATCGACTCAGAATGTGATTCTATGCAGATCATCAAAAGGAACTATGGGTCTATCTCGTTTCCTTTTGCCTGTTACAAACAAATGAACAAAGACATAATGCCCTGACCACCTTGTGGTGTAGGGTATAAATATTTATTGGATCAAACGATATACTGGACCGAGTTTCACCAAATGGAAAAATTCGGTTGATTACGAAAAAATCTATCCAATTTGGGTGGATATTACAATAACCGTAAAATCGGAAGAAGATGTATATTGAAGGTATATAAAAATCTGAACCGATCTCGATAAAATTTGGCAGAGGTATTTTCGAGCTGTATCTGATGTCTGGTGTCAAATATCATTGTTGTGGAGGGCATATTACGAATGTGAGGAACTTTAACACCAATCGGATAAAACACTTATTTCTGAGCTGTATCTGGTACCAAAGACCATTACGAAAGCTATAGCTATATCTGAACAGATTTTCACCAAATATGGTACACTTGCTTCTAGACTGAATTCGGTCGGATGTGCCAAAACTCAGGTCATTTGGACTAATATTGGCCATTAGGTGCACAATTAACCCGATATCGGTAGAAGATATATATAGGGGGGCTATATCTATATTTGACCCGATTCACACCAATTGGTGTTTGGCATAAATAGATTTTTGAACCTGTTTTATTGTTTATTATTGGTTCCATTATTTATTAGCATAACTTAAAACCGCTAACAACATTTTTCATAATCTCATCAAATTCCCTCTGAAGGTTATGAAGGTGCCCATACCAGCCGTTTTTTTTTTTTTTGACCCGCCAACGGCAGACGATTAGTTGGCTAATGTTTGTTGTAAAAATTCACACATTTACATAAAATATTATTTAATAAATCAGCAGAGGCAGAGACAGCGCAGAAAATTAGCCATAGAGATTCATATATTCATTCATTAATGACCGGAAATCGCTGCTTAATAAGTCAACAGGTTTATGCAAATGTGAAGCTAATAAGTTCAAGAAACTATAAGCTATGATGTACCGGCTTCATAATTTGTTACCGTAACAACCATTAAGTTGTAGCGTAGCTCTTGTATATTGATCTCAGCGAAAAACTTAAAAAACTACCGACAATTCGAATTTAAAGTTTTTTTACGGATTTGTCTAAAAATTGGTATTTGTAGTTCGCAATTGATTCTAGCTCCGGTGGCGGAACATAGTATATATAGGTTCATGTTTTGGTATAGCCCCCATATAACGGTACCTCCCGATATTTTGATGATTTTTGCCACATTTTTCCTTGGGTTTGTACAAAAATTGGTATTTGTAGGTCAACATGGGTTTTAGCTCCGGCGGCAGAACATTGAAAATTTACATCGATGTTTCTTGTAGCCCACATACAACGGTACACACCCATATTCGGTATTTTGGTAGTCCTAGTCACATTTACCAACGAAATTGTTTCAAATTTGGTATTTAAGAAGATTTGGTGACAATCCTTGAAGTATAACATTTTCTATAGAGGTTCCCGTATGGTATGGCCTCCACATAACGGCCTCATCCACTTTAACAGCATTATCCAAACGGTCTTACTGGTATTTGTAGTTTAAAGTGGAACTCGTTTGAATTCAGATACTTTTTATGTATATAAAAATGTTTTCTTCACCCTATGTGGAGGGTATTTAAAATTCAGCCCGGTCGTACTTAGTGTTTTTTTTTTTACTTTTTGTTGGCGGTAATAATTAAAACCCGTTACTTGGTAAGATGAAAGTAAGTTATTTTGCCATGTAAATTTAATTTAATGATAATACGGAGAATAATCAGTTGTCTTTATTTTTGGCCTACTGGCAATGTAGAAGGCTACCAAATTTGCGATAGTTTTTTTATGGATTGATACAGTTTTTAAATATTCTATACAAAACCAATTATTGCCTATTGAAATTACTAGCTGAGACAAAATCTCGGTTGAATTCGAAGTGTTTTTTTTAAGTTTCCTCCTAATAAACGTTTTAAGAATTCGCAAAATAATTAATAAATAATCTGGAATTATGCAAATCTTAAAGGCTATTGTTTTCAGCCGAAAAATGAATGAGACAGCCTCACAAATTTAGTCATCGACATTATGACCAAATTATAGCCAATCACTGGTCGACAGAAAAGGAACAACCGTTGATTTTCAACAAAATATATATAAAAAAGTAATACTAATTAATAAAACTGTTAATAGCAACGGAAAGCAAAAAGGAAAAGGAAACATTTTAGTTTTGGGAATTATTCAAATTTGAACAACAATTCCCAAATGACAGCTGAGACAAAGATTTATGGCTACGGTCGGCAAATGTTTGTCAATATCGAAATTGATTTAAATAAAATAATAATAAGATGATGATGGGAGGGAAGGGAGGAGGGGCAATAGTCTAAGATTGCCGATCAAGATAAACAGAACAATGCCACGATTTTTTTTAAATATTTTTAAATAATGAAGTCATAGCCTGAAGCTTGAATATTAATTTATTTTTAATAAAAAATAAGTAGGTAACCGGTAAATAGGAGGTGAGATAAAAAACCTGCAACAAAGTCAAATGCCATAATTTTTAAATTTTATTGAATGAAACCGAAAATGTCGGAAATCAAATTTTAGAGTAAGTTTGGATTTGTTCGAATTGGTTACCTTTGGCACGAATTACGGCCTTCAAACGGCCAATGAAACCGTCACACACTGCCCGAATGTTGCTCTGCGGTATTTAGGCCCATTCCCGGCGAAGCGCTTGCTTGAGGTGATCGACACTTTGGTATTTTTTAGTGCCAACCTTGCTTTCCAAAATACTCCAGACACATTAGTCCAACGGATTGGTATCCAGAGATTTTGGTGGCCATTGTGCGCTGGAAATGAAGCGAGGAACCTCATTTTGTAATCATTCTTGGGTGGCGCGTGCTGCCCAAGGTCTGCGGCCAAAATGTTTGCATGCTCAAGGCTTTAATACACCCTCCAGAATATTTTCGCGATAATATTCGGCATTTAGGTTTAAGGTTTACATTTTCAGCTGACCTCTTTGGCAAGTAAACACGATCATTTTGTTTCTTTACAAACTGCTGGACAACGAATGTATTCTCATCGGAGAAAGCAAATCCGGCAGTTCACCACTTTCGGCCAAGCGAAGCAACTCTTTAGCTCTTTTGAGTCTATTTTCTTTCCGTCGCGGTGTGAGTTCTTGCACTTTTTGGAATTTCAATGGCTTTACCCCGACCTCATTTTTCAATATTTGCCGAATGGAATATTGCGATATGTTCAGCTCACGAGCCATTTTTCGGCAACAGCGACGATTAAATCGTTTCTTTACTTTTCGAACCATTTCTGCTGATGTTGTCGGGCTACGCTACTAATATCACGGTAACGAGCGATGGTACGAGACACAAAAGATTTATTCACATTTAAATGCTGGAGTGCTCTAACGATAGCCACTTGTGGTTTTTCAGCCAAATATAAAGATGTCACACTATCACGCATGAATTCCATCACAAATAACTCTCTCTCTCTCTCTGGAAAATTCTCACCAAAATGCTTTTTTACGCTTGTAAACAATATAATGAGTTGTCTCTGGAATAATTTTAACAGCTGTCGGACGAGTGGCTTAGAAATGACAGCAGTTGGTTGCAGTTTTTTCATCTGACCCTGTATTTATAGATTTAAAGAAAACCTTTATGAGTCTTCTATACATTCTAAACTTTAAGAGAAAATGATCGCCCTATATTTTCGAGCGATAGCCTTTAATATGTCTTCTTCGGGTGGATGGTCTTTTGCATGTCACCTATAGATGGCAGACCTTTTAAATGTCTTGTACAAAAAATAATTTATACATGTTTTCTCTAATAATAACAATATCTTTTAATTTTATTATTTTTTGTTATCGAAATAATTATTATTTATCGAAATAAATTACTAAAATATTGTTTTTCTTTTATTTCAGGTATGTATTTTTAATGAATGGCTGACAGAATCTAATTTTGTGAGTAAAAATTAAAGAAAATTTACCTTGTCATGGTGGTAATCAATCATGTTGGCTTTCAACACTTTGCTCGAGTAAAACCCACATCTTCGTTTTCGCAATTAAACTAAGAAACAACATTTTTTTTTGGATTCTCTATTCTACTCTAGTTTCGATAGCCATGTAGAAAACATAGGCCAAGCCATGCCAATATTGAAAGTTATTTGAGATTTGTAACAGCTTAGATTGACAAAGTCAATTAAATCTAGTGGGAATCAGTTTAAAAAAATCAGTCCATACTTATCATTAAAAATTAAGAGAGCAAAAAAAAATAATAACAACAAAATTGAAAACAAAACCTACACGCTCCACTGATAGCGGCTGTGTAAGTCGAGAGGAGTATTTTGTAAAGACGCTTACTACTGCTCTGTGGTGGTTGATTGAATATCTATCTGGGTGAATATCGTGGTCCATGAATTGTAATTCATTAGAACGACATTAGGAGTTTTTGCTGTTGGTGTCTTAGACTTATAATCAAATCAATTTGACTAGAACGATGTGTTACATACAACAATGTATGGTGGAAAATTAACGTATGTGAATGGATGGATGGACAGACAGACGGATGCTGCCAACATGTCTGCAAGATTCAATGCAAACAAACATTCTTCGTCTTCGCCACGCACACACACGTCTAATTCAATCAAACGAGATTTAAGGTAGTTTTCATATGGCCAACAGACAACAGGTGTTTGGGGCTAAGTTAGAGCAGACACTAGGGTTGCCAGATAATTATCAGTGAACTGATTCTAGTTTCATATTGAGGCTCTGAATGAGCAACATTGGAAACAATTAAAATGAAACGAAGCCTAAATAAAGTTAAAATAAAACGTGGCTAATATAAGAAACACTTAAAACGTATATAAAAAGATTAAGCATGGAACGCAAAAAATCTGCCAGGCGGAAAATTGAAGATATTTTGTCTCTCCGAATTAATGATATTGTATCGAAACTAAGAGAAAACCAATAGGGAAGTAAAAATTAATTGAAAGGACTTTTTCACTCATTTTACAAAAAAAAAAAAATTAACTCAAAAATCTGATATTGTGGAGAATAAGCAGCTGTCGTTACCAGTAATGCAAAAGGTATACCGTTCACATTACTAGTAATGCTAGAAGTGGCGCATATGACTACAAACATTTGTGATCGGATTTTTTCATAGATTGATATAGCTTTTGAACTTTCTATCGTGTAGGCGGTCAATTGACACGTCCTGAAAATGAAATAAAATGTTCACCGAACTCACCTCTCAATAAGTCCATTGCTACGCGTGTAGTGTGTTATCAAGCTCTTGCATTTTGGGCCAAAAAAAAAAATGGATATTATCTCAAGGTTGTGCTCAACATTAACAGTTTCGTTACGATTCACAGCATCTTGGAAGAAGTACGGTCCTATAAAGCCTCCAGCCGCCATAAACCGCTCCAAACTGTGAATTTTTCTTAGTGCATTGGTAGCTTTTGCAATGCTCCTGGCTGATCTTTACTTCAAGATCGACAATTCAGCTTATTCACATACCTTTTGAGCCAAAAATGAGCTTCGTCTGTAAATTTTTGGTTTTCGACGTTTCTTACTTACGAGCACTCGTTTTGATAATAATATTCAATGATTTGCAGGCGTTGTTAAGGTTAAGGCGATTCAAGGTTAAATTATAGACTAAACTTCAAACCACTGTTGCCAACACAACCTAAAAATCACCCATTAGAGTTCTATAATCACCAGATGTCCGATCTTTATAAAATTAATTGAACGGACATTTTCCCAAATTTTACAACAAAATTTTTTGGGCACAAAACATCTTTAATTTTGAATAATATTTGTGTAATTATATCAGATCTCAGATTTACTCGTTCTAACTCGTGAATGAAACTCGCTCACTAGAGGGAGTGCGAGTTTTAGACGAAGTTGTTTACTCCTTGGTATAAGGGGGGCGCAAGTGAGTTCCTTCCTTAGGTTGGATTCGAAATGCTCGAAATAGAATAAAAGTTTACTCTGAGAGTGAAATCGAGTAGAAAAAATGTTATCCCTTGGATTTTTGTGCATTCGGAGAACTGTGGGAGATCGTGTACAAAAGGCGAGAAAAGAAACATAGTAGAAGCGAGAGGTTGGTGGATTGTGTAAACAGAATGGCGAGCAAAACATGATCTCCCACAAGAAAGATTGCTAAATATTTATTAGATTTTCTAAAGCAGCCATATAATTCTTCAAGTCGTAGAAAGGAACTCCCGGCTATTGAAAAAAATTGTATTGGCAGTCCTTGTTAAAAAAATATTACTCATAATCCAGGATTATAGCTCCTATAGTCCTTCCAAAAATAACTACTTTCCAGACAGCAAGCCAAAAAAATGTATAATCTTTCAAAAAAATATTCTTGGAAATTATTTTAAAAGTTCAATTATTTTTGTAAAATTCGAATTTTGAACTACCCTTAAAGTCCTTGAAAAAGTATTCTTAAAGTAACTAAATCTAAGATTGGCCGAAGTTTGAGAAAATATCTCTGATAAACCCACAATAAAAGCGCTGGAAGTCGTTGAAAATGTTCTTAAAAATATTTTCAAAAATCCTTGTTAGTTCTTAAAAGATGTTATTATTAAAAAGTAAGAAAGCTGTATGTTCTGCCGGGCCGATCTTTGAATACCATTTGGAACGATTTGTCTATTTTCAAAATCATAATATCCGTTAAAAATTCTGTTTAAATCTTTAAAATACCGAATGTTGCCGTTATTTTAGGGTCTATACGACAACGTGGACCTGCATAGGCAACTTTTGTCATAAACCATTACAATATCCAAATGCGAACCTTGTATAAAAAATTCAGTGAATAATGTAGCTAAAATCATCATTATAGGGAATTACTGTTATATGGGGGCTATACCAAAATGTGGACCTGCACAGACAATTTTCTGTCATAGGCTGTAGTATCCATTACGAACTTCTAAATACCAAATTTGAAACAATTCTGGGTAATAATGTCGCTAAAATCATCAAAATACCGAAAAAGGGAGGTACCATTATGTGGGGCTATACTTAAACGTGGACCTACATGTCCCATTTTCAATACCAAAATATACATTTGAGAAAAAATTTATGAACCTACTTCATTGCATTCGAAAGCTAGAGTGATTTACACAGAGGGATAGACGGACGGACATCCCTAAATCAACATAGAATTTTATGTTGATCAAGAATATATTTACCTTGTGGGGTCTAAAATATGTATTTCGAGGTGTTTCAAACGGAATGACAAACTTAATATACCCTCCATGCTATGGTGGATAGTAAAAAAATCATTCTACATTTTTTTTAAAAATAACTCTATTTTTGATTTGATAGTTCTTCAAAAATATTTAAAATTCGCGATTAATATCAGACCAAATGCTACCAAATTCACTGAAGTCCTTCCAAAGTATTCTTAAGAAAATCCAGAATTTTATCTCGGTCATACTTTGCTAAAATATTCTCTTCCACTCCTTCCAAAAAATATTTCGAAAAATTCCAGCAAACCTCTTCCAAATATCTTTTTTAAAAATTCCTCGAATCACTACCAAAAATCTTCCGAACAATTCCAGTCCTAATAAAAATCTTAGTTTTTTTTTCTATAAACATTTTTGCAAACTCACAATTATCATTTTTATAATACTTCCATGACATGGTAAGGGTTCTGTTTTGGAGATAGTTACTGGTGCCAAAATGTACTTAATAAACCCATTATTTAGTAATAGGATAGATTACCTTGATCCAAAATATATGTGACAACCCTCGTAGAACCACATCTCTAGATTTAGTCAATACAAAATGTTTGTCTTACTGTCGTTGGCCCGTTACTTCACACAAATTCTTTGCTAGTGGCCATTGTTTAATACATTCTTTCAACACCAGTGTGTGCGATGGTTCGGCTTGGCCACTTTTCCATGACAGTAAAGAAGTGTGGTAGTCTTTGCACACCTTTGCATACCGAAAATTTGTCGTAGGATGCCGGATTGGAGTGATTGAATGATTTGCAAAGTAGTTTTTGATTTCTTTAATGATTTTTCTTTATTTGTGTTGTTGTTGCTGCTGCTGTTATTGTGACCAGCGGTCAACCCAAATAGCATCAATAAATATTTATTTGTTTTTTTTTGCTTTATTCAAAAATGTTTGGTTGTTTTGCCCAAACAACAAATAAATAGTTTTTTGTTCGGCATCATTTGATTTTGGGGTTTTTGTGTCATGTCATGTTTGCGTTGTTTGTTGTTGTATTTTTTTCCATACGCTTGACAGGTGTCAACTTCAATAGTTTGGTTTTAAATCAAATTTAAAGAATTGAATAATTTTAAATGATACGCAAGCATAAAATGTAAAAAAAATGACTACACCACAGCGAAACATTTTGGAGACGTTGTTCGCCTTTTTTGGATTCTTTGAACAATTTTATTTGGAGTTTTTATTCTTGAACGTATTGTTGAGAATTGGTGGGTTTCGTTAGATTTATTGGATGAATTTAACATTGAAAGCGCTTAAAATGACTTGAATGGTTTAAGTGTTTTATATTTTGGAAGATTTCTTATGTATTTGAAATACGTAATATGTGAAGATAGACTTTTATGGAGGGAACTAACAAGTCGCAATTATATATATAATTTTTAATAAATTCTATACATTTAAACTATTTGAAACTTTAAATTCTTTATTTCAATATTTCTTCCTATGAATTTTCAAAAGCTCCTATCGCACTTTTGACAATCTCGTCTATAAATGAGGCTAATGCAAATTACTAGTAGATGTACATTTATTGAATGAAAGCAATGAAATGTCGGAAATAGCATCAAATTTTAGAATAAGTTTAGATTTTTTCGAATTGATCACCTTTGGCACGAATTATGGCCTTCAAACGGCCAATGAAACCGTCACACGCTGGCCGAATGTTGCTCTGCGGTATTTTGGCCCATTCCCGGCGAAGCGCTTGCTTGAGGTGATCGACACTTTGGTATTTTTTAGTGCCAATCTTGCTTTCCAAAATACTCCAGACACAATAGTCCAACGGATTTGTATCCGGATATTTTGGTGGCCATTATGCGCTGGAAATGAAGCGAGGAACATCATTTTGTAACCATTATTGGGTAGCGCGTGCTAAGTGCGATGGTGCTGAGTCCTGTTGGAATGTCCAAGGTCTGCGGCCAAAATGTTTGTATGCCCAAGGTTTTAATACACCCTCCAGAATATTTTCGCGATAATATTCGGCATTTCGATTAAGTCGCTTCTTTACTTTTCGAACCGTTTTCTGCTGATGTTGCTGTTTTCTTCCGTCCATTTCCCTGACGTCGGGCTACGCTACCAGTATCACGGTAACAAGCGATGTTACGAGATACAAAAGATTTATTCACATTTGAATGGTGGAGTGCTCTGCTCTGTGACAGAAAATTGCCTATCCGGGTCAAGGTCTTCGTTTACCCCCCGATATCGATTCCTCCCTATATTACGTATTTTGGTGATTTCTGCGACATTATTTACCGAAATGATATCAAATTTCGTATATGCACTTAGTAATGGGTACTACAGTATTTGACAGAAAACCGTCCATACAGGTCCACGTCTTCGCAGAGCCCCCCTATATCAGTACCCCGAATAGTCGGTCTTTTGATGAGTTGAGCGACATTATTCACCGGAATTATTTTAAATTTCGTATTTGATGTTTCTAACAGGTTCAACAGTCTGTAACAGAAAATTGCCTATGCAGGTCCAGGTCTTCGTATAGCCCCTATATATCGCTACCTCCGATTGATGATTTCAGCGACATTATTCACCGGAATGGTCTCAAATTTCGTATTTGTACCTAGAAATGTCTACTACAGCCTGTGACACAAAATTGTCTGCAAATTGTCTTCGTATAACCACTTTATCACAAAACCTACTACCAACAGGGATCCCAAAACCAAAATTTCAGAATTTTAGCTTCATCCGTTCACCCTTAACCAAACCGTTCCAAATTTGGTTCCATTTTGTACATTTCCCACAATGAGTACACGTTTCCAAAACCGAACCGTATATCAAACTTATTTTCCAACCTGGTTATATCCGTTCACATAATACCAAATGGTACCATTTTAGATCTTTTCGTTGTCTCTATGTTTGAATTTCAAAAAACCCCTTGGTACATCTATCCTGCACTTCATTATTGACTCTCATTCCTAATTCCACAATTTTATTTCGATTCTGTTTGTCCAATACAAAAAAAAAATAAATTACGTATTACTCGGTATTAACTTATTACTTTGCAATCACTTATTACTTTTAATAGCTTATTACGGTTGTGTGGCATTTTTCCCTGGCGTGGGACAAACCCTGAATTACAGGTATTTCCCCTAGCACAAGTAGCGTTATTATCGCACTCTTTAAAATCGATCCTACCTCTCCATTTACATATATCCACTATAAAACGGTTGATATTTTTAAAAACGTTTTTTTTATTTATTGATAAATCCTAAAAAGGATTATCTGCTCATCCCAAATATAGGTAAATTTATTTAATTTCCAATGAAATAATAACTTTGAATTCAAATTCACAATGTCTGCTTATCTCAAATTTTAAAGTTCCAACACGACATATGTGGTTGGCTTAGCCATAAATGCAAATTTAAGGTGCGGAACAAAATGCGTGTGAAATGTCATCGTCACTTTGCGATGTTTGGGTTATATGAAGAGTCAAGGTCAATATGGATTTATGCAAATTTTTGTTGTCAAAAAACAACAGCAGTTTGTTTTCATATATCGCTGAATGTTTAGAATTTAAATTTAAGATTAAAATTAGAAAATAAATATTTGGACAATATTTTATTAATTGACATTTAAAAAGGTCAAATAAATCTGAAAGATACTGCGACGATAATTTAAATATAAAAATTTTGAAAATGATTTGTATACATTTCAATTAACCTTTTGGGTTTTTGTATGTATACCCAACAAACTGTTCGTTGCCAAAAAGAAGATTTGTAATGGGTGCAAATGATTGGCAATGTCAAGCTTTTGTGTGAATCCACAGTTTTTTTTTTTTTTACCCGAGGCTGGTGCAGAAAGTATAAAATTTTTTACTATTCCTAAGCACCAATACGTTGGCATGTCATTGATATTTCCCATTTATAAATCATATATCATATATCATAGCCACAAATTTTTTTGTCAGGACATACCATCATCTGCAACCAACTTTAGAATGCTGTCGTTTCTAAGCTACTCGTCCGACAGCTGTTAAAATTATTCCAGTGACAGCTCATTATATTGTTTAAAAGCGTACAAAAGCAAATTTGGTGAGAATTTTTCAGAAAAAAAGTTATTCGTCATGGAATTCAAGCGAGATAATCTGATTTCTTTACATTTGGCTGGAAAACCACAATTGTCTATCTTTAGAGCACTCCAGCATTTAAATGTGAATAAATCATTTGTGTCTCGTACCATCGCTCGTTACCGTGATACTGCCCGACGTCAAGGAAGTTGACGGAAAAAAACAGCAACATCAGCAGAAATGGTTCGAAAGGTAAAGAAGCGACTTGATCGAAACCCGCGTCGCAGTGGCCGAAAATGGCTCGTGAGTTGAACATATCGCAATATTCCATTCGGCAAATATTGAAAAATGAGCTCGGGGTAAAGGCATTGAAATTCCAAAAAGTGCAACAATTTACACCCCAACAAAAAGAAAATAGACTCAAAAGAGCTAAAGAGTTGCTTCGCTTGGCCGTAAGTGATGAACTGGCGAATTTGGTTTTCCCCGATTAGAAAACATTTGTTGTCCAGCGATTTGTAAACAAACAAAACGATCGTGTTTACTTGCCAAAGAGATCAGCTGAAAATGTCCACCTTCGGTTGGCCAGCAGAACTCAAGCGTCGGCCATGGTTATGGTGTGGACTGCCATAAAAACCGATGGTCGCTCTCCGGCCATACTAATTGACATCAGAATAAATGCCGAATATTATCGCAAAAATATTCTGGAGGGTGTATTAGAGCCTTGGGCACGCAAATATTTTGGCCGCAGACCTTGGACATTCCAACAGGACTCAGCAGCATCGCACTCAGCACGCGCCACCCAAGAATGTTTACAAAAGCGCACAATGGCCACAAAAATCTCCGGATATCAATCTGTTGGACTATTGTGTCTGGAGTATTTTGGAAACCAAGGTTGGCATTAAAAATACCAAAGTGTCGATCACGTCAAGCAAGCGCTTCGCCAGGAATGGGCCAAAATACCGCAGAGCAACATTCAGGCAGCGTGTGAAGGTTTTATTGGCCGTTTGAAGGCCATAATTCGTGTCAAAATTCACCAATTCGAACAAATCTAAACTTATTCTAACACTTGATGCTATTTTCGACATTTTTGCTTTGTTTCAATAAAATTTAAAAAAAAATGTAAAAATTTTGACTTTTGGCTTTGTTGTAATGTTTTTATCTCACCCTGTAGATTGCAATAATCGGAAATTTCAGTCATGATAATTGAAGTGTAAAAAATACAATGGCATCATACATGCCATACATTACATTGAAATATATGAAATAATCATATTTTGTTAAACATAATTATTTTTTTTGTGTTGTATACATATGCATGCATACGCGTGTATGGAGTGTAAACATGAGATGGTTATCTACGAAAATTAAAGCAAATTTTATTGCCTTTTTAATGCAATTAAATAAATTTCATAAAATTTTATGATTTCATTTTCAATGTCAGTTTGCTGGTCGAAATGACCATGTTCATTACATACGTATGTTTATGTGTACATTTTGTATAAAGGGTGTATCAAGTTGAGTTAATATTATCGAATGGATGAAGAATATGAGGGAATTAAAAATAATAATGAGAAGGGCACGCCGCTCGAAATTTGTAGTTATTATTTGGGGCACTAAATGTGAATTAAATAAGTACTTGTTTATTGGCATTGTCCCCTAAAATTCATTATACAACCAAAAAAAAATTTGTTGGACGTATATACCTTTATAAGGATTACTGATAATGACTACTATATACCCATTGTGTTACCAGTATCCCAGACATCGAGGGGGCATTTAACAATGTCACACTCGAGGCAATTCATAGTTCTCTTACAGTAGAATCATCAACTCAATCATCGGGGAGTGTTCTGTTAGAAAAGCAGTCACTATTGGCACTCTGTCATCACTACGCTGACGATGTGGCTTTGTTGATTGCTTGAAAATTCCCGCAAACTGTTTCAGACCTTATGCAGGGAGCTCTAGTTGCACTTTCTTTCTTTTTACAAGGTGGCGGAAAATCCCAGATTTGTCGTGCTAAGGCTGTCTTCGGAAGCCATGTATCTCAGTACCGTCCTAGACCAAAAATCCATAGGAAAGAGCTGGGGACTTATACCTCATATAATCAACCTTCAGCATAAGGGGAGACCACTGCAGCGTTTTACAGGTAGAAATCTTTGTTGTCAGGGTACCATAGAGCTGCTGGCAAACAGAATCAATTAGCTCGATCGACCGGTGACAATATATGTCGATAGTCAAGCGGCCCTGAAGGCTCTTAATTATTTTACAATCAAATCTATGGCAGTTCTGGATTCCAGGAATGCTCTGGACAAGGTTAAGTCGTTTGTCAAACTCTGTTGGGTCCCTGGACTCTGCAACAGATCTGGCAATGAATCGGCTGATGAATTGACGCGCATCTGAGTCAGCAGATTTAGAGATTGAGAGCTGAGTGAAGCCACCTTTATGCCACTTTTTCCAAGTACTGTATTAACATTATCTTGGGAGATTCCAACAGAACTGGCTAATTGGAAGGGGATGTAATGTCTCCAAAAAGATTTGGCCGGTGAACTACGAAAGGAGATGAAGTTCATTCATAACTATGACGAAGTCGGTGGGCCTAATTACAGGACACTAAAACATAAGGGCCATGACTTCCAAGTGGGAGTGGTGACTATACTGAATACTGCAGGCACTTACTCTGCCACTGCCCAACTCTTATCGGAGTGTGGCAGAGGCTACTGCGTAAGCAAATTCTGCCCGACTTGTCCCCCCTCTCCGGAACCGAGCCAGCGGTCATTGTTCAGTTAAACAGAAGACTAAAATGGCTAAGGACGACGCGCTGATTACACCGTGGATGCAAACCTACTAACTTCTCTATTCCTATATTTAAATTCTCGCTTCTTCACTAATCGTTTCCTTCCCTTTCATTATTTTATTCTTCCATCTTCTCTAAATTAGGATGAACACAATGGACCAATAGGTCACCTACCCTAATCTACCAGCATCCCAAAAATAATGAGAAATACGCTATGCATTACCAGTGAGCAAAAAAGTAATGACTTTTCCTATAAAAGGCAAAATAGCTTACATTTATCATGTCATGCATTGAATAACTACAGCATGGAGTATAGCGTTCGACTGCAAAACCTAAGGTGGCTGGCTCGAATGCGCCGGGAAATAAACAAGGGAAAAAAAGAAGAATAATTTGCGGACGAACATATACCTCACTTAAGATCAATGCGTATTCATAACAGAAGCTGAGCGCATGATGTGCTCAACTAACAGTCAGAAGATCGACAGTTCAACTCCTCCATATGGCAAACAAGTGTTGTCAAAATTAAGCAACTGCCTTTTTAAACTTATTTATTGGCTCTTGGTGGCAGTTTGTTAAGTACATACCTCCTATTAAAAGTCCATCTTGAAATAAGGGGTAAGGATGTTGTTTTGTATGTAGTTATTGGTGTCAAAATGTATGCTAGGTAATGCGATTTTTGCTGGCATATGACAATTCCGCATTAAGTGGTTACTGATGCCAAAAATATTTTAAACAACCGTGTTTTTTGCAATAAGATTATCTGCTGCGGTAGAAACAGAAACAACTTCCATCATGTGTTTCACTTTTTGTCATTCGCCTTCAGCTCACCCTATTTTTTAACATTTTATTAAATTTAATCACGATTTAAATACAAAAACCAACATAAAGCGCAAACATAATTGCTTTATTCGCAAATATTTAATTTTCACAGCAAATTGCAATCATTTGTGAAAATAAAAAAGGCTAAGCCTCTAAAGCAATTGGACGGCCTTTGTGTTTTTTTGGACTGGTTCGAATTTAATGGTGTATTTCGCTCTTTCCTCCTTAAAAACCCAATTTTAATGTTCATTTGCAACGCTTTGAGCTTCACTTCAATTGTAGACTATTACTTTGCTGCATCCCTGTGTGTAGGTCTAACTACCCATCATTATTGTTGTTATTATTACAACTATCTGAAAAATGATTATATTGCAATAAACAACGAACCTGAGTTGAAACAACAAAGTCAAGTGTAATTTTATGTTATTAATTATAATTTTTTATGGCATTAAGACAGTCCGAAAAAAGGTTCATTCAAGTTGATTAGTGGCACTTCCTTTGCGTTCAATATTTTTTTTAATGCTCATAAAAATAGTAATTTTATTTTCATGAGGTCATATAGCAGAGGTTGCTGAAATTTTTTTGCAATGAAGTTATTAAATAAATATTAAACATTGTTGCTTGTTAACTCTACAGAAAGAGTGGTATTTTCATGGGATCTATGGTGAAGAAAAATATTAAGATACACTAAGTTTGAAGCAAATCGCTGGCCTTCTTCGAATGTAATGAGACACATAATTATTACAATTTCTTTGTCCTTGTAGAGGAGATATAAGAAGCAGTGGACCAATAAAATCAATATTCACAACAGATTTTACGCTGGTAAAAATATTGGGGCGTGCCACGCTTGAAAAGAATCGGAAGTGTATTTTGCATTTTATGAGGGTGGTTGGTATTCAAAATTTGGACCCTGTGTGTGATAGGTACCAAAGGAAGTGATCCGATATATCCCATTTTCTTACCATACCTAGACAATTGGGCTATTTTTTAACCTTTTATAAGTATTGCAATGATTCAAAATTTTATCCCTATGTTGGGGAAGTACCAGAAGGAATGGTCCGCTATATTCCATCTTCATACCAGACCTAGGGTTGTTAGAAATATTGGAATATGCGAAATTTTAAGACAATCGAAAATTTCGTTCACATTACATAACAGTTGCGATTATTCAAAAATATTACCCCTTGTGGGGGAGCTATCAGAAGGAGTTGTCTGTTCTAACCCATCTTTATACCGGACCCAGAGCTGCTAGAGGTTTCGAGATATCCAAATTCTGAAGACATTCAGACTCTTCTTTAATATTGTGTAAACTTTGTGATTATTAAAAAATTTGACCCCTTGTGAGGGAGGTGCCAAAAGGAGTAGTCCAGTCAATCCCATTTTCATATCAGACCTAGAGTTGCTAAAAATGTTGGGATTTGCGAAATTTGAAGGCAATCGAAATCTTCTTTCAAATTTTATATACGTTGCGATTTTTCAAAAAAAAATTTTGACCCTTTGTGAGGAAGGTACTAGAATGAGTAAACCGACATTGTCCAGTCTACCAACTTACTTAGCACTGATACTAATATTATGATTTACAAAGTTTGAACGAAATCAAATGATCTTTTATCTTTTTATCAGTTAAATTATATTTTGTGAAAATTTTGACGTTTTGTGAGGGAGGTACTAGAAGGAGTGGAGCGATATTGTACATCTCCGAAATCGATCTAAGTTTAATAATATTATTACGGTATACCAAGTTTGGACCAAATCGAATACTCCCTTCAAGAGTTATAATGCGCACCAGCCCGACAGACAAACGGATTTGGTCCAAAGAGACGTAGGGTTTACAATTGTTATTTCGATGAGGCACCAGATAACCGATATTTTGATGATCTGTGTCGTAGTTTTCACTGAAATTGTTTCAAATTTGGTACTTGGAGTTCGTAATGGGTACTACATACTACTTACATCCAGTTCAGAGATGTGAAATATCGGTCCAATTTTGCAAATCCTAATATTGGCATCTGTGCTAGCTGAGGTAGGAAAATGGACAATATCGGTTCACTCCATCAAGTACCACCCCCACTAAGAGTCAAAATTTTTAATAAATATAAAATTGTGATGTAGGATTTGATTGTTCTCAAATTACACCCATCACAATATTTTTATTAACCGAAGGCCTGGTGTGCACTTCTTCTGGTACCTCCCCCACAAAGGGACAAAACTTTGAATATCCCAGAGGCTCATAAAACGCGAAATTAACAGCCGATTCCATTCAGACTTGACAAATCTCAATATTTTTATGAACACAAGAACTGTTATAAAGATTGTAGAGATCGAACCATCTCTTCTGGTACCTCCCTCACAAAGGGTTAAGGTTTTGAATAACCAAAACGATCATAAAATCCGAAATAAGCAGCCGGTTCTCTTCATATTTCACACATCACAATATTTTTTTTAACACAAGATTTGCTGTGAAGATGGGGTGCATCGGTCTCCTCCTTCTAATACCTCCCCCACAAAGCGTCAACATTTTAAATATCTACCAAACTCAAAATACATCCGATTCCATTCAGACTTGGTGCATCTCAATATTTCCGGCAACACAAGATCTGTTATAAAGATGGACCATAAAGAGATCGGACCATTTCTTCTGGTACCTACCCTACATAAGGTTCAAGATTTTGAAAACTAAAACTCTCAATGGAAGCGAAATAAGCATCCAACTCTTTCAAATTTCGTACATACAAATAGGGTCACAATTTTCTATAACTTTGTCTGTCATAACTTGCGAAACAAGTCAGCGGTTCTATACAACTTGCTATATCTTATTATTTCTCTCAACCAGAAACGTGAGATGAATACGGAGTTGATGATTTCGTATAAAAGTGGATATAAATATTCGATTTTCTTGTAATTTAGTCCATACCAATATTTTTACCTGTATGATATGAAGTATGAAAATGGAATACTTCGGTCGATTATATCTGGTTAGTATATAAATTAGTACATATATCGCATAAAGTGAAGGAAGTAACCAATATGGTCTAAACCTAGCACGTCACAATATTTATATCATAAGGTTAATTTTGGACCGATACGAAATAGACAATATTCTCTCATTCCTTCGGAACCTACTCCATAGAGGGCCAATAATTTGAATAATCATAACAAAAGTCAACATATATTTAAATAATCGAACATTGGCTGAGGGTATACATCTGTCAGCAAAACCGACTGATACTTTTTAACTTGTTTTATATCTCAATGTTTCAAGTTACAAACTTTATCTCGAGCAGAACCTTAACCTTTGAGATTCTGATTTAATAATTCTTCTTTTTTTTACATCATTAATTATTTTTAATTTGTTTAACTGGCAACTGAATTTTTACCTGGAATACCCCTTTAGGTTATTCCATGTTTAAATGAAATAATTTTTTTCCCAAATCAAGAAAAGTACCGAGATGCAATGACGATATTCTAATATTTCTAATCATTTTTTGTTCTGTACCACTTGAGTACACTCTCAAATGACAAGTGTATCTGTTGGATAATTTAATCAATTAAAATAATTTTGTTTGTTGTTAATTTGTAAAGCGAGTGTTTTTTTTGCTTTGCTTTGGTTTTTTTTTTTTTGCATTCGAACCATGAAGTGTGTGTGAGATCATCTTTCATATCTCGATGGGCAATTCCAATGAAGCGGATCGGACTGATGAACGAACAAGCACATTAAGTTATACTTTTTTTAGTGTGCACAATGAATTGCGATGTTGTTGCTTGTTTAATGGTTGTTGTTGCTGTTGTTAAAAAATTGAAATGACACCAGCATATTTTAAAGCGCAGATTAGAAGAGCGCGCGATATTGGTGGTGGCGGCGTGTATGACGCCCACAATTGAATTGATTTTTTGTTAGTTTGGTTGTGATGTTGTTGCTGTTGCTCTAACAATTTTTATTTCACTACATCACTCCATGTCGCCTGAATGAATTCGGCGCATTTGCATATTTATGAATTGAACGAAAAGAGTAGAAAAATTGGAAATATTCGCCATTAACAACTCGTGTGCGTGTGTGTGTTTTGCTTAAATGATTTTTATGGAGTGTGATTTGAAGGCGTTGTTTTGCTATTTTTTTTTCGTTTTCAGAAAAAAGGTCGTTTTAGTATCGCATCAATTTAACACTACACGTGGCATTGGAGTCACTTGGGGGTCTTGTAGATTTTTAGACCTTGGCCATTGTCATTTGACTCACATGAGTGTCTATTTTTTCAGGATATAAATTGAGTAAATATTCAAATAAATATAATTTTTGAAATCAATAATATGAAGATATCATTTCGATGGCTTTTTCCCTAATTTTCGATTAAAATAATTTCATATGAAAGACAGCTAGCTTGCTTCATTTTGTACAGTCGAAATTTTGTTGAAAAAGGACAAAAACCTCAGTCTTTGCTAACGAACAACTGCATTTTAAAATTCTCAGACACATATTTTAATTCATGGAACATTTTTACCCAAATGAACCCATAGAGTGGTTGCTACAAGTTGCCAATGGGTTAATACAACATTGTTGCATGCTGTTGTTGGTTTTCGTTTGACTCCATCTCTCGTGTATTTTTTATTGGAATTTTTTAATAGTCAAATATTAAAAAATTGCAACGACTACAACAAATGCTAAGTGTGAAACATTAAGTATTACTCAAATATTAATTTTAATGCCGTTTGAGTTTTAACAAATTCGAGGCAAATGTAAATTCTTGATGAAATCATCGCCACAATCATTAATATTGAAAAATTACCTGTTGGAATCCGTTTGCTAAACGTTATTATGCCGTGGAGTCTAAATGTGAGAATAATTAGACGGTGGAACAAAAAAACATTACGGAAAAAGCACTTATTATTGATGATATCTAAACCCGGGTTTCAAAATCTAAGTACAGTGGAAACCCCAAACTCTCAGAGTGAAACCATAAATAAGTTTTTATACCCTCGGGCATATGGCTAGAGAAGGTATCATTTGATACGGATATTTAAAATATGAAACAAGAATCCGATTGTCTTCAAATTATACACATTCCAATATTTTTACCATCACAATATCTGGTGTGAAAATGGGCTACATGGGTCCACATCTTCTGGTACGTCCCCTACAAAGGGTCAAAATTTTGTATAGCCATGTAATTCGTAAAACGCGAAATGAGCATCCAATTCCTTTCAAACTCGGCATATCCTATTGTTTCTATCAAAAACAAGATGTGGTGTCAAGACGAAGTACATAGAACCACTCCTTCAGGTACCTCCGCCACAACGGGTCAGAATTTTGAATAACAGTCATTCTAATAAAAGTTGATATAAGCATCCGATGCTTTTCAAATTTGAAACATCCCAATATTATTATTCATACAAAATCTGTTGTGAATGTGGTAGATATCGGAATACTCCTTCTGGTACCTCCTCCACAAAGGGTCAACATTTCGAATAATTTTAAATCTTATAAAATTTGAAATAAGAGTTCGATTATCTTCAGATTTTACATATTTCAATATTTACACTAACACAAGATCTGAAATGAAGAACGGATAGAACGGAACACTCCTTCTAGTACCTCTCCTACAACGGGTCAACATTTGGAATAACAAGTAAGCTCCTAAAACTAAAAATGAGCTTCCGATTTCTTTCAATTTTCACATATCCCAAGATTTCTTTCAACACAAGATCTGGTGTGAAGGTGATAGATACAGGTCCACTCCTTCTGGTATCTCTCCCACAAAGGGCAACAATTTTCACTACTTATACCTACCATAACTAACGAAACAATTATTCGCATAAAAATGGGATTAAATGTTAGACTTTTCTTTAAATTTTGCGCATCTCCATATTTCTATTGGTAATAGATGAAGTAAATTACTTCGGTCCACTATATGTGGTACCTCACTCACATTTTTAATTTGGCGAAAAAAATTATCGAATATCTGATGTAAAATAAAGGAAGTATCGACTACTTCCAAATCTGGGGGACGATTTAATATTTATATCAAAAGTTTTGTCAGACAAGAAATGGACAATATTGGTCCACTCTTTCGGAAGCTCTCCTGTGAAGGGTCAACAATTTGAATAATCATAACGCAAGTCGAAATATCGGCAATATCAACTGATTCTATTTAACTTTTTAATTTTTGAAAATAACTATTCAGTCCGTCGTTGTGAGAAGTGATTTTTTTTATCCCTTTTTCGCTGACCGTCTTCCTCGATCCTTACTCACATTTTGCAGTAAAATACCTCCACATTAAGATGTAGGCTAAGATTTTGTAGTCATACGTGCTAGCCCACCAAATTTTTTGCTGGGTCTATATACGCAAACAATATTTTTTTATTGACAATATTAGGAATATGAATTTTACAATCATAACATGCAATAACCAATCAAAAATTCCCCAGAGTGTTATTTTAATGTCAATTATAATTATTAGCACACAATTTGTTGCACATGGCCGGACGTTAATAAATTATTCCTAAGGGCTTATTGTATTCAGTTTGTGATGTGCAACAGTCGGAAGTTTAGCAGACACCAGGAAACAAAATGTTGAAAAGGTTTTGCGAAAACGTTTGGGGAATAAAATTAATGGATGAATAAGAAAAACTGCAATTGAAAGAGAATAAAGAGAAATGTCGAAAAACAGTGTGGTGTATGGGACGGACAATGGAGTACCGATATATAAGACCGATACCAAGAAAGTGTACCAATTTTCAATATTTTTTGCGAGGAGTAAATTTGCCCACTAAGAACCAAAATGTAAGCTAGAATTTTGAAATTTTGCACGAGGGGCAGTCTTGGTGCCTAGGCGTGTTTTAAAGCTGGGTTTTTGGAAATTCGTACTAAAATTCGTAGAAAAAAAAATGTTTGGCTAAAATTTTAAATTTTGTATTGGGGTCCCTGTTGGTGGCAGGTTTGTGGTAGAGGGGTAGTTTTGGAAATGTGTGCTACATGTGCCCGAAAAGAACTAAATAGTACTCAATTTGGTATTGGTTGAAGGAATCTTGAAATTTGCCACGGATGTAACATTTTTTCTGTAGATGAGATGAGAGGTGGTTTTGCAAATGTGTTCTAGTATTATTCGAAAAGTACTAAGTGATACTAAATTGGGTATTGGGTGCAGGGATAGGGGTGGGATCACGAAATTTGAATTTGAGGTCACTATTGGTTTCCGGGATTGAGATGTGGAGGTTGTTTTGGAAATGTGTACTGTAATTGTGCAAAACGTATTAAATGGTACTAAATTTGGTATAGAATGGAGGAATAAAGCAGAAACCCTTAAATTTGATATGGATGTTACTGTCTGTGGTGTCTGTGGATGAGATCTGGTGGTGGTCTTGCAACAACGTACTACAATTGTTCCAAAGTGGTACTAAGGTTAACATCCGGAGACGTTGAAATAGTTTTGGAAGGAATAAATGGATGATGGGCTCATTATACAATGGTTTTACTAATATCCTCCTTGGTAAACTTCAAAATTAACGATTTTGAAGACTTTTTTAATTAAAAAAAAAAAAACAAAAACTGGAATAAGAAATAAAACCTTGAAAGTCTGAAAATGTACTTCGATGTATGAAGTTCTAATTAAAATAATTTTGTCAAACTGAGCAAATTTTACATTGTACTAAAAGGGCCTAATGCAAACTGTCGGAACAAATCTACATTTTTAAGGTAGATCGTTCACTAATAAGCTGATAGGGGACACTGAAAGTTGTATATACAGGGTGAGATGAAAAACTGCAACCAACTTCAGACTGCTGTCATTTCTAAGCCACTCGTCCGACATCTGTTAAAAGTATTCCAGTGACAGCTCATTATATTGTTTAATTTCGTACAAAAGCATTTTGGAGAGAATTTTCCACAAAAAAAGTTATTTGTGAAGAAAACAGTAACACCAGCAGAAATGGTTCGAAAAGTAAAGAAGCGACTTGATCGAAACTTGCGTCGCAGTGGCGGAAAAATGGCTCGTGAGCTGAGCATATCACAATTCTTCATTCGGAAAATATTGAAAAATGAGCTCGGGGTAAAGCGATTGAAACCCCAAAAAGTGCAAGAACTTACACCGCAACAGAAAAAAATAGACTCAAAAGAGCTGAAAGTGGTGAAATGCCGAATTTGGTTTTCTCCGATGAGAAAACATTCGTTGTTTGTAAACAAACAAAATGATCGTGTTTACCCGCCAAAGAGGTCAGCTGGAAATGTGCACCTTCGGTTGGCCACCAGAACTCAAGCGCCTCCATTGGTGATGGTGTGGACCGCCATAACAGCCGATGGTCGCTCTCCGCTCGTATTTGTTGACCGTGGCATCAGAATAAATGCCGAATATTATCGCGAAAATATTCTGGAGGGTGTAGTAAAGCCTTGGGCACACAAACATTTTGGCCGCAGACTTTGGACGTTCCAATAGGACTCAGCACCATCGTACTCAGCACGCACCATCCAAGAATGGTTACAAAATGAGGTTCCCCGCTTCATTTCCAGGGCACAATGGCCACCCAAAATGTCCGGATACCAATACGTTGGACTATTCTGTCCGGAGTATTATGGAAAGCAAAGTTGGCACTAAAAATACCAAAGTGCCGATCACCTCAAGCAAGCGCTTCGCCGGGAATGGGCCAAAATACCGCAGAGCAACATTCGGGCAGCGTGTGACGGTTTCATTGGCCGTTTGAAGGCCATAATTCGTGTCAAAGGTGGCCAATTCGAACAAATCTAAACTTATTCTAAAATTTGATGCTATTTCCGACATTTTTTTCTTTCATTCAATAAAATTAAAAAGAAAAATGTACAACTTATGACGTTTGACTTTGGTGCTGCTTTCTTATCTCACCCTGTGTATAATATAAGGCAGCTAAAGTTTCTCACCAAGTTCCCAGGTTTTCTCTACTAGATACTGGAGAACAAGACAAAAAAACTAATATAGGTGCATTGTAAACAAATTCTCAGTTATTTATGGGGGTTTCAATTGCCTCATTCTGAATCAAAAATATAAAAATCCATTTAATTTATATTTACAAAATATTATTACAACAACTTTTTTATTATACGTTCTCCGGATTTTCAAACAATCCGATGGACGATCATGATCTTCTTCGATCAAATTTTATTCGATTCTAATTTGTATTTAATTTATGCAATAGAAACACTAGATTATTTTCCCCTCTCAACTTGAATTTGATCATTGCCGATTTGGAGGGTAGGTTCAACATTTCAAAGGCAGTGGCGTTTATCTTTATTTGCGACGCATTTTTATTTCTATACATTTTTGCGACATTCTTAATTTGTTTTCAATTTGTCTTACAAAAATACACACCTGTTTTTTATTTTTTCTTTTTTTGTTGCTCTCGTTCTCTATAAACTGATAAACCGCTCAAATCGATTCAATTAATATCGAGAAATTTATTGCTGTTATTTTTATTTCTATTTATTTTGTTTTGTATTTTTTTTTTTTTTCTTTTGTCATCAGGCGAATGAAATCACAGACAATTCATAAACAAAAAATGATGAATGTTTCGAACAATCATTTCGATAATTTTTAATCTATATTTAACGAGATTTGCTTTTGTTTTTCGACTCACACTCCCTTCTGAGGAATTAGGTGCTGCTAATGGGGAATTGGTGTTTTTAAAAGAAATGATCCGATTATACGAACGAGTGTTTTTTTTTACCTGATGATAGTCTTTATATATTTTTGGCAAATGACTCTTTTTGAGAAATTGCTAACCTTTATTTGGGGAGTTGTTTGAAATACTTTTTATAACGAAAGTTGTTTTTTATTTTGAAATAAAAATATTGTGTCATAATCCGCCCAACAATACACGTTCAATTTTCCATTTTAAGTAACTGGGCATATTCTAAATTAGCAGAAAAAGGCTCAAACACAGCTTCAATATTACAATTTCACATTTTCCTTAATAAAATATGATCCACAAACTGCAGAGCCACATTTTATTGAAAAAAATCTGTTTGTTGGCATTTCCTTGGTAATTTATTGTAGAATTAATAGGTGAAAGTGATAAATTCTCCTGAAGTGAGCATTTGTAATCCGGTTGGAAAATAAAATATCCCAAACATAGTTGAACCACCTAATAATCTCCCTGTTATTTGCGTTTCATATGTAACAATTGCTTCTGTATTGAGCAACAATAAATTGTGATTTTCTTGATAAGTGATTTGAAATTTGTTAAAAAAAAAACTTTTTTACATAACTCTATATTTTATTGTTCAACGAAATGTTGAAATTACAAAGATCACGGAAGGTAACTACTTCCCCTACCTACCTACCACCACTATCGCTGCCTTCCCACTACATGACTGGTAAAATTGATGTGATTGCCGGCGATACATAAATTACAAATTAATTACAAAACACATTCAATCATCTGTAAAATTCGAATTGATTTGGCCCCCGTTCGCATTTCAAATGAAATCAACAGATATTAATTACAACACAGATTTCTCGTTACAAAAAAAAACTTCAGTAAAATAATTATTTGATGTGATCATTTAAATAAATAGCATATATATGAAAGCAAAAAATGTCGGAAATAGCATCAAATATTAGAATAAGTTTAGATTTGTTCGAATTGGTCACCTTTGGCACGAATTACGGCCTTCAAACAGCACGAATGTTCCTCTGCAGTATTTTGGCCCATTCCCGGCGAAGCGCTTGCTCGAGATGATCGACACTTTGGTATTTTTTAGTGTCAACCTTGCTTTCCGAAATACTCCAGACACAATAGTCCATAGGATTGATTTCCGGAGATTTTGATGGCCATTGTGCGCGTGCTAAGATGGTAAAGATCGAACCTTTTCTTCTGGTACCTCCCACACATAGGGCTCAAGAATTTGAAAACAAAAATGGCGAAATAAACATCCAATTTTTTTCAAATTTCACATATGCAAACATTTTTGCTAAAGCAAGATCTGTTGTGAAGAGGTGATATGTCGGTCGACTCCTTCTGGTACCTCCCCCACAAAGGGGTCAACATTTTGAATATCCATGAATCTCATAAAACACGATATTAACATCCGATGCCATTCACACTTGGCAAATCTCAATTTTTCTATCAACACATCTATTATTAAAAGCTGTAGAGATCGGACCATTTCCTCTCACCCACATATAGTTCAAGATTTTGAAATACAAAACACTTAAAGAAATCGAAATGAGCATCAAATTCTCTTCCAATTTCACACACACAAACATTTTTAATATCACAAAATTTGCTCAAAAGATAATAAATTCTCGTACCTCACCCACAATGGGTCACAATTTTCAAAAGTTTTATCTGTCATAACTTGCGAAACATGTCAGCGATTCCTTACAACTTGCTTGTAACATTTCGGCTGACTTGGCCAGTGGAAATCACCACCAAAGGCGTTAAAGTTACTATAAATCTAATTTTTCAAATCTTCATCTGATTACCCATAGTTCCAAGATATCAATCGCTAGATAGCCACCCTAATATACACAACAATATGCGCCACTGGGCTTATCTAAAAGCTATTCACAAATCACCTTGATCTTGAGGGAATTGAAACAATGTTGATGCCAAGCCAATTACGTCGGCGAGAGGGCGTTAACAACGTTGAAAGTCATAAACAAGACGTATTTAAAAACGGCAACAGCAAAAAAACCACATCATAAAATATTGTCATTTGTTCGGCATGACCACCCTAGGCACTAGAATAGAACAATTTTAATTGTTTTTACAACTAAATTTGAGCAAACAGGTAGTTGTTCAATACGAAAACAAGAACGACAACAACAACAAGTTATGAATGGTAGAGTGGGTCTGTGTGGTTGTCAAACTTTCCTACTATTTACAAATCGATATTTACTCGTCCCATAAACTTAACAATATTATTAAGGAAATCTGCACTTGAAATTGTGGGTAGCAAATGCCAATGATAAAATAATGTATTTTGCCAATCAAGTGTTAACAACTATTTAGCAATATTTGCATCTTTCTAAGTTATAATAAAATTGAAATAAAATTCACATTGTAACAAATTACGGACTTGAAAATATTCTGAAACAAAGATATGGTACCAAATTTTCGTATTCGATATTGAAACAATTTTGATCTAATGAATTTTTAGTTGTGAATATGAATATGAATCGAAAAAGAATGATGGGTTATTCCCAAGCAAAAAATCCCATTTTTCTCAATTCAGAAAATAAAACATGTACTTTTTCCTATTTATTTTCGGAATAATAGTGGCCAACATATAACTACCGGCCGACATAACCTTGAAAAAATAATGTGCACTATTGGTTAGGAAACTCCTTCTTTGGTAATGGGAGTTTTTGTTGGGCATAAAGTCATTCAATTGGCAACATCTCCAATTTGTCATTATCTACAGCAATTTCTAACTAGATTTTTTTTGTCAAGCAGACTGATTTTGAAAACGGCCTATATCCGCCCATGTTAAAAAATAGTCCAGTTTTAAGTATGTAAGCACTTCTGAAGTTATTGATTGATAATTAAATGAATTAAAAAGTGCAGTCTGTGTGACCCAGTCGATATACTCTCAATTCAGTGCCAAGAAAAAAATTAAGGATTTTCCTAACAATAAGTAGAATTTAGCTGTCGGAGTTGAATCTAATCTGGTCCAAATCGTTCGACTCCGCAATCCCGATTTTGAATAATGAGTTTCAATCATAGCACAGATTTGCTCATTTTCACTCGGGAGTGAATCTTGCTTTGTTATCAGGATTGCTCGAAGAGTGGAAGTTTTTTACGGAGTCTACTTTTCATTCTTTTTTTTATGAGGCAGCTCTCCCGAGTCACTCTAGTTTAAAAAAATAGAGTGGGAGCAGAATTGCTCGAAATAGAGCAAGAGTTTGATCTAAGAGTGAAAATGAGTGGGAAACAAGTAAAAATGCAATAACTTCGGCCGGGCCGAACTTTGAATAGTACTCCACACAAGTTCTCAGAGGGAAATCCTTGTGTGGATTTTCACACAAATTCACTAAAAAATTTGGCTACAATCATCAAAATATCGAATATCGGGGGTAGCGATATAGCCCATCGTCGAAAGTTTTTAAATCTGCTCGTTTTTGAACGAATTTTGCTCCCACTCTACAATGAACAAGACATCCTTGTTGCTCTTTTCTTCCGTCCACTTCATTGACGTCGCGCTACGCTACCAGTATCACGGTAACGAGCGATGGTACGAGACACAAATGATTTATTCACATTTAAATGCTGGAGAGCTCTAACGATAGTCAATTGTGGTTTTCCAGCCAAATATAAAGAAATCACACTATCGCGCTTGAATTCCATCACGAATAACTTTTTTTCTGGAAAATTCACACCAAAAAGCTTTTGTACGCTTGTATGCAATATAATGAGCTGTTACTGAAATAATTTTAACAGCTGTCGGACGAGTAGCTTAGAAATGACAGCAGTCTAATTTGACTTATTCCGAGGATATTTACAAAATTTGTCAATCGATTTATCCACTCAGAATCTTAAGGCTTTATCCGATTAGAACAAAAATTTGATAGGCATTTTTAATGTTTGACATAGCTCATATATTTTCTTCTTTTCTGCAATTATTTTCAATACATAGGGATCTAATTTTTGCATACAATGGCATGTTATGTTCAATTCATTTTCTGTATTTAATAATTAACAACTTCCACTGCCCTTTAAATTTGAGTTGCCAGCCTCTAAGTCAATTAATTCATAAAGCATATGCTTGGTTTTCAAACCTTTTGATTTATCGCTTAAATCTGCATAGACTGAACGGCGCATAAACTTAGATCGTAGCCACATTTTGTTTTTATTTCGAACATGTGTAGAATAGAAATGGTTTTATAAATTAAAAAATATAAAAATGCTGTAACAAAATATATGAAACTATATAAAACTTTTTTAACACATTGTGCATATTTCAACAAAATATAATTTATGGCCATGGCAAGTTCTTGGGCAAGGCTAAGTCTCTATTACACTCAGCCCACATGTGTCGCTCAGTGATTTAAAAAAAATCTGGATGTAATGAAATATTAAAATATGAAAATCATCTTGGAGTGAAATTTCAGAGAAAATTTGAAGCGTGTATGGAAAACCCATCATAATTATTTTTTATGAATATTGTGCATGTAATGTGAAATATCTAAAAAATTAAGTAATAATAATATTGACGAACTTGTAATACTCTACAATCTCCTTAAAAACAATGAAATTCGCCTCCATATTCCTGAACTCAATGATAGCCATTTTTAAGCATCTGGATTTTTTTTAAAATTTTCAATTTGAAAACAATTTCATAAAGTAATACGATCATCAACTAGCATATAATTCAGTCCTCTAATATAGTGAAAAATATGTCTTTGAACCCTTAACTCAACTACGAGTGCGACCACAACATTCCCTGATCCAACGCATCATGCATATCCGAAAAAAACGGCATATCATTCACATGAATTAATTACCACGACCGCACAAAAACGAAAACAAAACAATATTCAAAATCATGAACGTCATATTCATTAGGCCTTAATTAACAAAATAGTTAATATTATGATTAATCACATTTGCAAAAGCCACAAAAAACACATTCACTCGTATTGCCGACAAAAAAATAGAGAGACACCAAAAACAAGAAAAAACAGCAACACTTAATGGAAAAAATGGCAGCAAAAATTGCCAGACTCAAAAGACCCCCCAAACCTTCCAAAAGTCACTTTTCGTTAAAGGTTGAAATAGAAAAACAAAAAGCCTTTTTTATTTATCTCTTTCGTTGCCCACGTTTGTTGTCATTATTGTAATAATTATAATTTTTTGTTATTGTATTTTTTACAAGCCATTATTAATATGCATATTCATATGTGTGTGTATTTGTGTGGTTATGGTGTTACGGTATCCGTCCATCATACGATAGATGATTTGTCTATGAAACGTTTTATTGTTTTGTGAATTTTTTGATGTTCATTCCAGCCTGGGCCTAAATGGCAGCCGACTCTCCCCCTCTCCCTGTGTTTTCTCAGTGTCTGTCATTTCTATTAACCTCAATTGTTGATGAGACTGCCACAAACACGCACATGCATTAATGTATTGCACCATTTTACGATCAAATGCGTGGAAGAAATTATGAACAATTAATATTCATATTTACAGTCTGTGGTGGAAATATTATGGAGAATAATCTGTCAGAAAATTGTTGCATTAATAACACTGTATATACTGTTTCAATAAATGATTATAAGAAAAATTCAGTAGACTATGACGCCACATATACAGGGTAAGATGAAAAAACTGCAACCAACTTCAGACTGCTGTCATTTCCAAGCCACTCGTCCGACAGCTCTTAAAATAATTCCAGTGACAGCTCATTATATTCTTTACAAGCGTACAAAAGCATTTTGATGAGAACTTTACAGAAAAAAAGTTATTCGTGGTGGAATTCAAGCGTGATAGTGTGATTTCTTTATATTTGGCTGGAAAACCACAAGTAGCACTCCAGCACTTAAATGTAAATATATCTTTTCTGACCGTGATACTGGTAGCATAGTCCGACGCAAGGAAGTGGACGGAAGAAGACAGTAACATCAGCAGTAAATAAGCGACTTGATCGAAACCCGCGTCGCAGTGGCCGAAAAATGGCTCGTGAGCTGAACATATCGCAATATTCCATTCGCAATATTGAAAAATGAGCTCGGGGTAAAGCCATTGAAATTCCAAAAAGTTTCCGCAACAGAAAGAAGATAGACTCAAAAGAGCTAAAGACTTGCTTCGCTTGGCCGAAATGGTGAACTGCGAATTTGGTTTTCTCCGATGAGAAACGACGACATCGAATGTGCAGCAATTCGTAAACAAAAAAATGATCGTGTTACTTGCCAAAGAGCTTAGCTGAAAATGAGCACCTTCGGTTGTCCACCAGAACTCAACTCATAACAGCCGATGGTCGCTCTCCGATCGTATTAATCGACCGTGCCATCAGAATAAATGCCGAATATTATCGCGAAAATATTCTGAAGGGTGTATTAAAGCTTTGGGCACGCAAACATTTTGGCCGCAGACCTTGGACATTCCAACAGAACTCACCACTATCGCACTCAGCACGCGCCACCCAAGAATGGTTACAAAATGAGGTTCCTCGCTTCATTTCCAGCGCACAATGGTCACCAAAATGTCCGGATACCAATCCGTTGAACTATTGTGTCTAGAGTATTTTGGGAACCAAGGTTGGCACTAAAAAATACCCAAGTGTCGATCACCTCAAGCAAGCGCTTCGCCTGGAATGGGTCAAAATACCACAGAGCAACATTCGGGCAGCGTGTGACGGTTTTCATTGGCCGTTTTAAGGCCATAATTCGTGCCAAACGTGACCAATTCAAACAAATCTAAACTTATTCTAAAATTTGATGCTATTTCCGATATTTTTTGCTTTCATTCAATAAAATTAAAAAAAAAAACAAAAAAATTATGGCGTTTGACTTTGTTGCAGTTTTTTTTTTATCTCACCCTGTCCGTCTATCCGACTGTTGTAATCACCCTAGAGTCAAAACGAATCAAGATAGGAAGCTAAAATTTTGCACAGATCTGTCTTTTGTTTGCAGGCAGGTCAAGTTCGAAGATGATGAATTGTCTGAAATTCTACACAAGGAGTTCTTCGTGACTACTTTACCCCCTGAAAGGAATTGTCTTTATAGATCACAAAATCGGATATCCCCCATATAACGGTACCTTCCGATATTCGGTATTTTGATGATTTTAGCCACATTTTCAATAACATTGTCTGAAAATCCACACAAAGAGTTCTCTCTAAGTACTTTACCCCTGGAAGGGAATTTTCTATATAGGTCCACGTTTTAGTATAGCATCGACATTATTCACCGAAATTTCGTATTTAAGTGCAGGTCCACGTCTTCGTATAGCCTATACATAACGGTACCTCCCTTTATTCCGTATTTTGATGATATTAGCAACACTATTCACCGGAATTGTTTCAATTTTGATAATATTAGCGACATTATTCAAGGAAATTGTGTGACATTTCGAATAGGAAGTTCGGAATCGGTACTACAGCCTATGACAAAAATTACTTATGCAGGTTCACGTCTTCGTAAGCCCCCATTCAACGCTTTTCATTTAAGTGTATTTTTCGAGGATTTTTTTGAAGTTCGGCCCGGCCGAACTTAGCAGTTTTTTATTTGTTATTTCCTATGCTTGATTTATTGTCATTTAGAAGCTGCAATGGCTTTCTAAATTCTTTTTTGCGAAGGAAGGCTATTTTGACCTTCAATATGTGATTTTGGGGTTTTATATAAAAATTCTTGAAGCAAATATTACCTTGATATCTCGGCACCATATTAGTATATGTGTTTGTTCTCCACTTAGACAAATTTTAAATTCTGATTTGAGCAAAAATGTATATTTCTCTGTAATGCATAAAACATGAATCGCGATATTTGGCATCGACAAGATTTAATGTTGTTTATTTTTTTTTTTTTTTTCTATTTAAAAAAATAGAAACAAAACAAAAACTCAGAAAACGTGTTAACGAACAACTGGTTTCATTTCGAGTATTTGCATACAATTTTTGTACCGGCCTTAAAACGAGAAAAAAAAAACAATATTTAAAAATAATAAATATTTTCAAAGCATACGTCGAAGCTAACAAAAAAAATCTCAATATTTTGATATGCAAATTCGTGACATAACATACAGAATGAATATGAAAAAAAAAAAACAAAACAAACACTTTATTCTCTAACAATAAGTGTAAATCATTTATATAAACAACAAATAGAGAGAGATAACCCTTTACCACCACCCTCTCTTTTACAAGGCCAAATAAAGTAGCAAGTCTTGTGTGCCGTTTTTAGAAATAAGATACAAAAGGTATTTGTTTTCTGTATTTGAAGTCTAAACTAAATTAAGTTTTACTAAAATTCTTTTGTTTTCCTTTCTTTGTTTTGTTTCAGATAAAACTTAAAAAAGTTTTAGGACTCACAGTATGCAGTAATGCAGCCTTGGATTGTTCGCCCATCAGCGGTCTACTGGCCTATCCTGCTGGGTAAGTAATTTTAGTAAACAAAATGGTAATCTTTTAAAGGGAATGTTTCTGAGAAGGAAAGTGGGTATCAAGGAATTCAAGACGAAAGCACTTTTTTTATTCAGACTGATGCTGCTAAAAGAATGCCTATTTAAAACTTGGCACTTTTACTCTGCAGACTCCTACACTTGATTTTTTTGCGAATATTTTATTTTACATTCGAAAAAAAATCTGCTGAAAATGTACAAATAAACCTCTTCGACATTGGAATGTCTGTTGGCAATTAAGCAAAGATTTGTTAAACAAACATTCAAAATTTGTTATGCTTAGCTGGGCCATCAACGTTAATTTATTTTTTGCTTTGCTTTTTTGAATTTTTTCCGCCATTGTTTGTAAATTTGTTATGTAAATTGAGTTTTCGGCAAAATCTTTTATCTATTGACAGTTGAGGGTTAGGTGTGAAATAAATTGCTAATAATTATTATCGAATGTATTTTTTGTGCATAACATTTTTGAGCAGGTGTCAAAAAATGACTACATATTTGTCTGGCCATGGATGCAACAAAAGCTGGATAAGAAGGAATGTTTTTTTAATATTTGTTCATATAAGTGAATTATAGTTTAATTGTTTTTTTTTTTCTTAAATATGTAGGAATTTTTTAAAATGTTCACATATCTATCTGGCCATGAAACATATTTTCCAACCTTCTTTTAATCGTAGCAAGTCAAAATATTCTACAAAATTATTTGTCATGAAAATCTACTATAGGTCCCAAAGAAGTCAAGAGTCTAAATCATACCTCAATGCCAGGAATCCAAAATACTAATTTCCAGTAAAATAGATTAGAAAATACAGGGTGAGATAAAAAACTGCAACAAAGTCAAAAAATGAAAGCAAAAAATGTCTGAAAAAGCGTCAAATTTTAGAATAAGTTTAGATTTGTTCGAATTTTTGGCACGAATTATGGACTTCAGACGGCCCATGAAACCGTCACACGCTGCCCGAATGTTGCTTTGTGGTATTTTGGGCCATTCCCGGCGAAGCGCTTGCTTGAGGTGATCGACACTTTGATATTTTTTAGTGCCAACCTTGTTTTCCAAAATTCTCCAGACGCAATAGTCCAACGGATTGGTGTCCGGAGATTTGAGTGGCCACTGTGCGCTGGAAATGAAGCGAGGAACCTCATTTTGTAAACATTCTTGGGTGGCGCGTGCTGAGTGCAATGGTGCTGAGTCCTCTTGGTATGTCCAAGGTCTGTGGCCAAAATGTTTGCATTCCCAAGGCTTTAAAACACCCTCCAGTATATTTTCGCGATAATATTCGGCATTTATTCTGATGCCACGGTCGGTAAATACGAGCGGAGAGCGACCATCGGCTGTTATGGCGCCCACACCATCACCATGGCTGGCGCTTGAGTTCTGGTGGCCAACCGAAGGTGCACATTTTCAGCTGACCTCTTTGGCAAACTGCTGGACAACGAATGTTTTCTCATCAGAGTAGATTTACATAAGACTTAGTTGAAAATCAGCAATACTGACCCATTCGTTCTGGAGCATCCCCACAAAATGTTAAAATGTTGAATAATAAATCCCACTTAAAGTGGGTATTCAATGTCCGATTTTCTTTAAAATATTCACATCCCAATATTTTTGTCTACATTGAAGCTGTTACCTCTCCCACAAAAGTTTAATAGAATAAGATGTGCTTTTTCGAGTCACTCCCTCTCGTAGCTTAGACCCCAAATATAATAACCATAAATTTAATAGCCTTTAAGAATCCCATCCATTTCTCTTCAATTTTTAAAATTTGTAGAAAAATCTTTAAACTACCAAGTGTTCAATACTTCGTCAATGAATGGACCACTTTAAAATTTAGATTCGCTCTAACAGTTCGCGTTAGGCCTGCTTAGTACTCAAAATGAATAATAGGAAATTGTTTGCCTTTTACACCAAAAAGTCTTATTTTATTTTGAAGTTTACCGAGAAGAATATTAGTACAATAACTGCACAATGGACCCACATCCAAATTATCTGTCCAAAACTATTTCAACTTCTCCATATGTAAATACCAACAGAGACCTCAATCTATTCCTCTATTCCTTCATCTAATACCTTTACCCAATACCAAATTTAGTACTTTTTGTTCAAATATAGGACGCATTTAAAAGCCCGCGCCAAATATCAAACAAATATACCTAAATATAAAATTCCCGAATTTTATAACTTTCCCTTCACTCAATACCAAATATTGTACCATTTAGTACTTTTCGAACAATTATAGTACACATTTCTGAAACCACCTCCATATCATAGCCCCAGACACGAACGGTAACATATATATTAAATTTCAGGATTTCAGCTCTATTCCTTACCCAATACCAAACATTGTACCAAACATTACTTTTCGTACAATTTTAGTACACATTTCCAAACTACCTCCATATGTCCAGACTATACATGAACAGCGAGGAAATTCCAAATTTCAGATTGCAAGCACTATATGTTCATCCAATACCTAATTGTACCAAATATAGTACTATTTAGTATTTTTCGCGCACTTGAAGTATACATTTCCAAAACCATCTCCTTATCACAAACCTACCACCAGCAGAGACCCCAATACAAAGTTTCAAAATTTCAGCTTTATTAGCTCACCTCAAAGCCCAAATGTTCCAAAGTTGGTACTATTTAGTACAGTTCGCATGGTTGCTGGAAAAAATTCCAACCCCAACTCCTTATCTTAACCCAAATAAAAACATTACTAATTACAAGCTTCTTCCGTTCACCCAAAACGGAATTGTACCAAGTTTAGTATAATTTAGTACAGTTCTTACACTTAGTACACATTTCCAAAACCACCTCCATACTTCAATCCCATTTCCAAGAATTGATTCTTATACCAATTTCAGGATTTTACCAATATCCGTTTGCATACTTCCAAATGGTACCAAATTTAGTGAATTTCAGTACTTTTGGTACAGGTATTGTAGAATTTCGAAATACCCTTTAGTTTGTCTATCTTAAAAAAACATCAAAGACTCTCACTCCAAATTTCAGAGTACTTTTTATACCCTCAGCCATAAGGCTAGAGAGGGTATATATTATTTGAAACGGCCAAACGTGCCTCATCGAAACAACGGTTTTGGATCAAATCCGTTGCAGGATATTTGGAGTCGTTCTAGCGATGTACGCCCGTCCGTCCGCACGATAACTCTCAAAGGGAATATCCGATTTGATCCAAACTTGTGATACATCGTAATATTATTATCAAACTTAGATCGAGTTCGGAGATAGGCAATAGCGATTCATTCCTTCTGACACCTCCCCCACATTTTCACAGAAAGAGAAAGGATAATCCGATATTGCTTCAACTTTGCAAATCGTAATATTTGTACCATGTCATGTCATGTGTGAAAATAGACAATATCGGTCCACTCCATCAAGTACTTCTTCTACGAAGGGTCAACATTTTTATTTTAACTCTTATACAATGTGATGTAAGTGTCCGATTCTCTTCAAATTACACACATTTTTATTAACCCAAGGTCTTGTGTGAAGATGGAATATATCGGTTCACTCCTTCTAGTACCTCCCCCACAAAGGGTCAAAATTTTGAATATTCAATAAGCTTATAAAACACGAAATTAACATCCGATTCCATTCAGACTTGGCACGTCCCAATATTTCATCAACGCAAGATCTCTTATACAGATGGTAGAGATTCGACCATTTCTTCCGGTACCTCCCCCACAACGGGTCAAATTTTTGAACATCCATGAACCTCATAAAATCCCACATGACACTTCATATACCTCTACCGACCGATTATTGGTGTTTTAGATGTGTTTACCATATTTTCGGGTCAAACTGGACTATTTCATATTTTGGAACATTAATTGATACAACTCTTCTAAAATGTATGAAATTTTGGTCTAGGTATTGAAAATGTTCCCATATATTCTACCGTGGAGGATATAAAAATTGGGATTTCAATGTCATTTTATTTATTAAAATTTCGTACAATTATTTGAACCCATTGGAACACTTGTCACTTTTATTTAGGCTTTATAGGCTTTGATTTATTTTTTTCTTGGGCTTTATGAACGCTTTTTAGCCATTATTTTCAAATATTAACTTTTTTCTTTGAGCATAAAATTGAAACCCAATGTTCACACAAAATCCAACTACTCAAAAGGTGAATAGGGTCAACAGTAGAAAAGTAAAAGCCTACAAATATTCAAATGTTGTGTATTTGAAACAAGTTGGCCGAGCAAGTGCTACCGCATTTAGATCCACAAACCCCCCACCAACAATTGCCCGCAGAAATTCCATTTTCTTTGGCAAAGCTTTTAGAAAAATAGTTGCTGCTCTCCTTTTTGTTTCGTCTTACCACCAAAACAATCTTTGAAAATGGAATAGCTTGGGTGTCTCTTTTTTGCGGAACCGCAAAACATTTCTATCCCACAAAAAATGCGCCCACCAAACAAAATCTGTTTCAATCTGTGGCTTGCATTTAGCCTTTCAAACGGCCTGGTTAGTTCACAGAGCTGCCATCCCACTCCAATGTTGTTGGCATCTTCCAAACAATTTCATGAATTAAATGTGTGTTAAAGGTCATTCATTAAACACTCGCTGGCGAAAGTGTTTCCCTTGCAATTGCGCAAGGTTTTTTGTTGTTGCATTGTACTTCAATGCACTTTAGTTTGTTAGGTACTTGAGCTATTTTTCTACAGTTTCCAGATTTTTTCCCTCCTTTTTTGTCGCACACACTTTGTTGGGCAATTGTGCACAGACACCCAAGGTGTGCGATGTTTGAAATGTGAAAAAGGGCAAAATATGTAGGGATGTCGTTGTGGCCGATGAATTAAAATTTCTAAAAAAAATCAATATCAAAATCAAATAACTAGTTACAAAGCAATGTAAACCCGATACACTTAAGCATTACTAGGACGAAATGGGCTATTCCTTTAAAATTTAAAAATGGTTGTGCGACTAGAAAACCATGGTTTCTGAGGTCTGTACTCAGCGTCCATGTAGTGTAATTAATTGTCCTCCAAAGTCAAACGCCATAATTTTTACATTTTTTTAAATTTTATTGAATGAAAGTAAAAAATATCGGAAATAGCATCAAATTTTAGAATAAGTTTAGATTTGTTCGATTTGGCACGAACTATGGCCTTGAAACGGCCAATGAAGCCGTCACACGCTGCCCCAATGTTGCTCTGAGATATTTTGGCCCATTACCGGCGAGGTGATCGACACTTTGGTATTTTTTAGTGCCAACCTTGCTTTCCAAATACTCCAGACACAATAGTCCAACGGATTGGTTTCCGGAGATTTTGGTGGCGCTGGAAATGAAGATAGGAACCTCATTTTGTAACCATTCTTGGGTGGCGCGTTTTGAGTGCGATGGTGCTGAGTCCTGTTGGAATGTCCAAAGTCTGGCGGCCAAAATGTTTGCGTGCCCAAGGATTTAATACACCCTCTAGAATATTTTCGCGATAATATTCGGCAATTATTCTGATGCCACTGTCGTTAATACTAGCGGAGAACGACCATCGGCTGTTATGGCGGCCTACACCATCACCATGGCCGGGGCTTAAGTTCTGGTGGCCAACCGAGGGTGCATATTTTCTGCTGACCTCTTTGGCAAGTAAACACGATCATTCTGTTTGTTTACAAACTGCTGGACAACGAATGTTTTCTCTTCGGATAAAATCAAATTCGGCAGTTCACAACTTTCGGCCAAGCGAAGCAACTCTTTAGCTCTTTTGAGTGTATTTTCTTTCTGCTGTGGTGTAAGTTCTTGCACTTTTTGGAATTTCAACGGCTTTACCCCGAGCTCATTTTTCAATATATGCTGAATGGAATATTGCGATATGTTCAGCTCTCAAGCCATTTTGCGACCAATGCGGGTTTCGATCAAGTCGCTTCTTTACTTTTCGAATCAATTTTGCTGATGTTGCTGTTTTGTTTTTTCGTCCACTTCCTTGACGTCGGGCTACGCTACCAGTATCACGGTAACGAGCGATGGTACGAGACACAAAATATTTATTCACATTCAAATGCTGGAGTGCTCTAACAATAGCCACTTGTGGTTTTCCTGCCGAATATAAAGAAATCACACTATTGCGCTTGAATTCCATCAAGAATAACTTTTTTCTGGAAAATTCTCTCCAAAATGCTTTTGTAAGCTTGTAAACAATATAATGAGCTGTCACTGGAATAATTTTAACAGCTGTCGGACGAGTGGCTTAGAAATGACAGCAGTCTGAAGTTGGTTGCAGTTTTTTCATCTAACCCTGTAAATAAATTAACTTCTAAACTGCTAGTATTTTGAAACTAATAGGTTATTTCTCTGCGTCGGTGTTATTCATTACTTGGTAAGCTGAAATGAAAGTTATTTGGGTTTGTAAATTATATAGAAATTTTTTTGCTTACTGGTAATGTAGAGTATGTAGTTGTCCTTATTTTTTTGTCATTACTACTTGGGTGAATGAGGACATATGCGCTTACCAATTTTTTGCTGGGAAGCTAATCACCATTTCCAAATGAATTAATTATAAAATATTAAGAATTGAAATTTTAGCAGAGTTTAAAAAATGCCCATGACATGTTTGAATGTGTTAACCTTATTGTAGAACCTATATCCGGAAAAATAGCTTAATATTCGAAACAATAAATCCAATGACAAAAGCTGTTTAAAACCGCAATCTCTGTGTCAATTTATTCAACAGCGATCTCATGACTGTTATCCTACGTAATTTATGTCCACACTTATCTATAAAATTAAATTTCATTGTAATTTAATGTTGACTAAACTCTACCTCTTGTTGGCGTTGTTGTTGTTGCTATTGCTATTGCATCTAGCCATGCACCGCTCATTTTCTGTCACTTCAATTAAGAGTTTAATGGGACGTTGATGTTATTTGAAATGCAAGAAATTAATGCCATTAACGGCAATCGGCAAAAGTAAATCGAATGAAAGGATGGAAAAGAGAAACGTGAGCAGCAGCAGCTCTCAGCAAACAAACCAAGAAAATGTAATGAAAAATCTAAATGAAAAACTAAACGGAGAGGAGACATAGATATGCAGATAAATATTGAAAACATAACAATATTAACAAATTGAAAATAAAAAAATGGTCAACTTAAGGTTGGAGTAAAGGAAAGGTAATGACATTAAACTTCGGAACTAGCTTAGCGTTACAAAAGTAAAATTACCTTATTTGTTATTTTTTTTTTTTAATTTGTTATTATTTCTTTCAAAGTTTAAAATTAGCCTATTTTTGAACTGTTTCCTCCTCTTTCCATACCCTGGACCATACTATGGAAGGTATATTAGCTTTGTCATTACGTTTGTAACTCCTCGAAATACTTATATCAGACGTGAAATTCTAAGTCGATTTAGCGATGTCCGTCTATTTGTCTGTTGTAATCACGCTATCTTCCCAACGAATTTAGATAGAAGGCTAAAATTTTGCACACATGTGTATTTTCCCAGTAGGTAGGTTAAGTTCGTTAATAGGCCATGTTGGTCCAGGTTTTCGTATAGCCCCCATATAACAAAGTTTGTAATGGGTAATATGCTTCAAAATTTCGTACGCATGTCCACGTCTTCGTATAGCCCCCATATAACGGTACCTTCCGATATTTGGTATTTTGGTGATTTTAACAACACCATTTAACCGAATTGTTTCAAATTTCGTAATGGGTTTTACAGCCTATGACAAAAAATTGTGTATGCAGGGCCACGTCTTCGTATAGCCCCCATATAACGATACCTCCGATATTCGGTATTTTAATGATTTTAGAGACATTATTTACCTGTATTGTTTCAAATTTTGTATTCGAAGTTTGTAATGAGTACTACATCCTATATAAAAGAATTTTCTATACATGTCCACGTCTTCGTATAGCCCCATATAACGGTACTTCCCGATATTTGGTATTTTGATGATTTTAACGACACCATTCACGCGAATTGTTTCAAAATTCATATTCGAAGTTTGTAATAGGTAATACAGCCTTTTCCTAAAAATTTAACAGTACCTCCCTTTATTCGGTATTTTGATGGTTTTAGAGACACTATTCACCCGAATTGTTTCAAACTTCGTATTTGAAGATCTTAATGGGTACTACAGCCCATGACAAACAATTACTTATGCAGGAATTCATCTTCGTATAGACTCCTTATAGAGCTCCTCATTTAAACGGTATTTTTCGATATTTGTTGAAAATTTTCAAGTTCCTTGCAAATGGTGGAGGGTATCAGAAGTTCGGCCAAAATAAGTTTTTTTTGAAACTGCATCCCACAATGATCCCGAATTCGACCTCCACCATAAAATAATGGGTATATAAAATTTGTCATTCCTTTTGCCAATTCCTGAAATATTTCTCGTAGACGCCAAAAAGCATACATATTCATAATCAGCGTCAAATTATGTGCCGATTTAGACTTGTCCGTCTGTTTGCCTACCTTTAGCTATAACCTATATAATGGTACGTTTTGTGTCCTCAATTTCCAACCAATTTCCAAAATTGACATTTTTTTCATATTCAAAAAAATATATCACGGAAACTCTTATAGATATTGGACTTGTGTTTTGTTACACTCCTACCTTATACCTGACGTAGGCTTTAGTTCAAAAATACTAATGTTTGCCATATTAAGGGGAAGGTCATTTGTTGATGGATATTTTATAATTTTCCTTTTCAAGTTGAGCTTATAATGAAATCTAGCCAAGCCCACGCATCAACAACTATTCGACGCATTCCAACATTGGTTAAGCGGTTCATCGAATTTTGGGCCTTTCTAAATTCTTATGATTCATAATAAGTCTCAACTATTTCCCATCTAATATATGGTTTTATTTGCCAAGCCGAGATTACCCAGGTTTAGCTAATTCGACTGGACGCTTATGACCGGGGATCCTATGTAAGTTATTCTTTAGCAGGAGTTTTTTCTAAGAAGACATATGTCTCCCCTGCAAACCGAGTTGCAATTTTTTTTCTTGTCAAAAGACGGATAAAGCTTCCGATTTCGTATGCATGTTTGCTCCGACTTCTGACCGAAAGTTATATGGAGTACTTGACGTGTTTTCTGAGAGTCAGAAGAAGTCGTTTTTGTTGACTTTCGATCCAAAGTCGAGCCAAACTCGCAAAGATATTATAAGAAACTTAGAAAGGAAATTAGAGTTCTCGGACCGCACTCAGAAATAATATCGTGTGGATTTTTTTGTTAACTTTCTGACCATTTATGGTTCGAATTCGGAAAAAAGGTCTTATGAAATGCTGATGTTTTCGAAAGTAATGTATTATTATTATTATTTCGTTAGACTTTTGGGGCAGATTCGACGGAAAGTGTTATGAAATCGGTCCCAATTCCTCTACAATTTAAAAGGAGAAAAAATCATCTCAAACTGAAAGAAGGAAGCGCACAGAGTTAAGTCGGTCAGAAGTATCGGACAAAACTTAAGACTTGAAGGTGAAGTGTCAGATCTATTATGGATCTATTATTTTGTAATTAAACATTTTAGTTTCTAAGATATATACTTCTGAATATCAATATTTCTAAAGATATAGTGGTAGTTCCAAAAATTTGGCTGTATTCGCCCTTTGAAAATGTTTAAAGGTTCACATTGTGAAATAAGTATACATATTTCTGTACCAGTCGATTTTGGGTCTTAGACAAAAACATCAAAATTTGCCATCAATGAAAAATTTTAAACTTTAATGAACAGGACACATCATTGCAAAATTTGCCACATGTCGGTGCCTATTTCAGGAGAGAAAATTATTTCCCTCCACATTTGGAAAATTATCAATTTTTATATTCAGTTTTGTTTCTTAACTAGAGATCTTTTTTTGTTTTAGTTAATTTTATAAACTCCTAAAGAATAAATAGGGTCCATAGAATATTAAACACATTCCTCATGATTTTTTGGTTTTTAATTTTTAATTCACAAATTTCTAGATCAGTCCGTTTATCCAGGAGACTTAATTCTTCATTCATGAATATATGAAAAGGCTAAAATATTTAAATTGAAATATGAATTATCAGTTTTCCGTTAAATTTACATTGTCTATAATTCAAATCACTACACATTGAATATTTGAGGTAAAAATTTTGATTTAAATCTATTTTTTTTTTAATTTCAAATTGACTGACTTAGTGCCTACCCCGTACTCATTAACTCGGTATAGTTACATATTTCTATATCAACACAGAACTCAAATGAGGATGTAATCAATCTGCTGACAAACGTCATATATCCTGGGGATACACAATTTACAGCTACAACAACAACTAGAAAAACAAACAAACAATATGGCTAGTTATGAAAAATTAACTAAAATATACATTATTAACAATTGTACAACTTGCCACTGCAACAAACCGCTTAAACAGAAACTAACTGTAAAGGATTCTTCATTCATACACACACACGCACACACAATACAACTGCAATGTTGCCAGTGAAAAACGACAGGATCTCTGTAGGCCAAGTGGACAAACAAAGTAACAAACCGAATCACGATTGAGGCCTTCTTCTCTTTGGGCTAGCCGGACATGACAATGTTGGTTGGTTGGCTGACTGACTGGGTGGTTAGTTGCTTAGTTGGTAGTGATGATGGTGATAATGTTGCTTGCCTCTAAGGAAAACAGTCCTTCGAGTAAACAATACAATGGCAAGAACTAAAAAAGGCGGCAACAACAATAACAACAACAACGACAAAATGGGCAACACATTCAAAGTAGCAGCATCCTTGAAATGCAATGACAACGGCACAGTTGTGTAGATAACTGGAGGTGATTTCAATTTATAAACATTGACCCCCTTAACAGAAGTCGAAGTAAGGGTTATACACGGTGGCTGGTGGCTTTTGCTGCTATCGAGGAGGTCCTGGTGTGTCTTGCAGACTAAAGAATCGGAGAATTATAAATGTCTGTAGTGTTCACATAGTTAAAGTCTCAGTAACCTTCATTGGGGTTTCTTTAAGGGCGGAAAACCAAAGGAGGAAAAGAAAAGGGTAACAAAAACTATTAAAACATTTAACTTGGGGTTCAGCAGCAGTACATTACCATTACTAACTAAACGACTGACTGCATAATAAATTAAGTCATGGATGGTTGTCGTCATTGTGTGCTATCTACCAACCAACCAGAAGTGGAAGAGGATAGGAAAAGGGCAACCGTGGAAAAAAATCGTGGCAATTTGTTTTAACCAAATGTTTCCGCTTTATTTAAATTCACTTTCAGTTTTGAGGTTCCTTCACATCTTGTGGCACAATACATAAGTTGCCCTCTGCGAAGCTGGCTTATGCAATTGTTTTTGTTGAATCTCAAAATAAAGGGAAGGGTAAATAGTTTTTCTCTTGCTTCAAATAAAATACCTTTATTTTTTCGCATTTCCAAAAAAAGAAAAACATTTGAATGCTGATTAACCTCTTGTTAAATAATTGATTTTAGTAACCATGAACAAATTTGGGAGTCATATAGGACGAATTATCATTTTCAAAGTAATATAAAGAAGGTAGTATCTTTTGTATCACCAGTAGGTTGAAAAAATAGGTTATTCCTTAAAAATGAACCTTTTTTCTTCGTTATCATTAATGAAACTTTTTGCTCGACATAGTGGGAATACCAATATGAATAATGAAGAGCCACAACACCTAATTTCATTGAGGTCTAATTGGGCGCCATAACTCAATTTTTAAAAAGATTTTTTTTTAAATCGCTTAGTCAGTTTTTATACTCTATAACGAAAATAAAACAAAAAGATGTAATACGATAATAAAAACATATGTCATTTTCGGACCGCATGGAATCTTCCTTGACCCAATAAAACATACTTTCAATATATATCATTTCCTCGGTAGATTCAACGGGAGCATTCGTTCTCATTTGGGGGTGTTTGAAAGAACGAGAGAGAGATAGAGAGAGAGAGAGAGATAGAGTTAAATTTCCACATTACCAATTTTTGTAGTTAGTGTGCCCGACAACAGAATATTACAAGTTCAATCTTCAACAACTACAGAAAGAAATTTCTTGTCTGATTTTTTGGTGTGATAGTAAAACGGAAGTTTTTTTTCGAAAAATATTTCGATGAGCGAAGTTCAAACGAAATTTAGGATCTCGTATGCTTTATATGATACTAGCAAGGGCCCGCCACTTCATCACCGAAAAGTCTACGTTAAAATACTAGATTCCTTCCAACAGTTCGTGTTAGCCCTCTTTAGTACTCAACATGCACAATTTGTTCGGTGTAGCAAATTTTTTGCATCAAACCTTCATACTTCGTACAAAATTTTCAGACTTTTAAAATTTTATATATTGTTTATTTTTTTTTTTCTTTTTCGGAAAGAAAAATAAGAAAATGTTTACCTTTAACGCAAAAAGTCTTCAAAAGCTTTCATGTTTAAATTTACCGGGGAGGAAATTAGTAAAACCATTGCATAATGGACCCACATCCAATTTTTCTAACCTAACTTTTTCAACGTCTCCATATGCAAACCCTGGAATTCAACAGTGTCCTCAATATCAATTTTCAGCATTTCAGCTCCATTTCTTCCACCACTACCAAATTCAGTACATTTCGTACAATTATAATACACATTTCCAAAACTACCTCCATATCTCAATTCCAGATACCAACAGAGGCCTCAATATCAAATTTGTGAATTGCAGTCCTACCCCTTCACTCAATACCAAATTTTGTACCACTTAACACTTTTCCAAAATCATCTCTTGAACACAAATCTACCACCCACAGGGACCCCAATACAAAATTTTCATTCATCTTCATCTGTTCACCCTAAGTCAAATTGTTCCAAGTGTAGTACCATTTAGTGCAGTTCGCACACTTAGTACAGATTTCCTTCATATATCAAATTTGATTTCCAACCTTGATTCTCATACCAAATTTTAAGATTTTAGGTTTATCTGTTCTCATGATACCAAATAATTCCATTTTAGAAGTTTAGTAACATTTCAGAACTTTTCGTAACCTGAAAGTTTGAATTTTCAAAAACCTTTGGTACATCTATACCACTTTCCATTAGTGACTCTCATTTCAGATTTCTAGCTCATTCCGTTTGTTGAATACAATGTGTAAAATTGTTAGTACATTTTAGTACTTGATACACGCATACGCACCAAGACTGACCCTCGTGCAAAATTTCAAGATTCTAGCTTCAGCCGTTTCGTAGATTCTCAGTCAGTCAGTGATTTAATTATTTCACTACTCTTCTATATATATATAGATGATTTTTATAATTTTTAGAAGTTTGTACTCTTTGTCGAGAAGGTACCTACATTAAAATCCAATAACGACAAAATGGCAAATCTAAACACAAATATTTAAAATGTGTCCTTTCTATCTCACACTCCCTGAAACCAGGACACCAAGAGTCAGAGACCATTCAATATTTATTGCACACACAATTCCCAACCAAGTCAGCTGTAATATGATGTTTCGGGCACCCATTGGTTAGATTATCTCTTCTCAAAAAAAGTTCTAAATTGGTCCAAAATTTGTACCGCCCATATAATGGGTATAGATATTCTATATTTTGACAATTTTAGCCACATTTTTCAACGCAATTGCTTAACATTTAGCTTTTAGATGAGTTCTATGCGTTTTTTCTATAGGCTCCATTTAACGCTACCTCAAGATATTCACTATGTGATATTAGCCTCATTTCCTAACGGATTTGTTTAGTTCAGTATTTGGAGTTTGTTATATTTTCGATTACATATCACAGATATTTATGTGTGAGATAATAAAAAAAAGATATGGAAACTTTCCTGTCATTGATATGGTATTTAATATAAAAAAGTAAGCAAAGGCTACAGTCGAGTGGGGCCGACCGTTGAATACCCTACAACACTATAATAAACCATACAGTTTATATAGGCGAGATACTCGAAAGAACTCCACAAGATATTGTGACAAATAATAAAAGAAAACCATCATGTTTCGTTCTCTAATTTTCGGATAATAGCAACTTAAACGAATTTGCTCATTTCCAATTTATTGGTAGATGTCGCTGGAATAGACATTTTCGTATTTAGTCTACAAAAGTTGGCAAACTATTGCACACATTGAATATTTTTGGATGGCCATCCAAATGTGCGTGAGGATAGGGCGATAATTACGACCTGCTGGCAATTTGGCAGTTTTTTGGTCCATTTCAACCCCTAAATATATAGCGATCATCTCCAAAAAGAGTAGGCAACTATCCTGACCCTCATCTTATCCACATGAAAAATTTGGTAAGGATCGGGCCATAAATGCGATCTGTATATGATATCCTGATATCCTAACTACTTAGTTTTGTTAGCTGTAGAAGTATTACCAAATGTTTAATTCAAAATGAAAATATGCCAAAAATGTGACAAAATTGAAAAAATATGAGAAAATTATTATTATTATATATTATTATAATTATTATAATTAATAGTGCAGATTGATATGAGATTTTATACATTCAGACGCGCTGTGGTATGTTTCGAAAAATATAAAACTTTTTAAAGAAACACATTTTCACTTCCATTTTTTAATGTTAACCTCAATTTAATAGCAATCAAAATTACAACCATAATAATTTCTATGCAAATGATTTTGTAATTTAGACATCACAATTTAATTCTGTACAAACTTACATAACAAATATGCAATCTGGCTGGCTGGCAGCCTGGCATGCAGGCGTGCATGCATTTATGCCACTGTTACAGCCCACTAGCCTAGCCAATTTGAAAATGTTACCTCCGCCCCAATCTTCTTCCGTCATACCAGGAAGAATGCTAATACTGTTGCAGGTTATGTGCTGTGCTGCTGCCACCATTATCAACCAATCCAAAGCCACTCGTCGTTCCATACTTCATCCCGCAATTCGCATCCACTTGAAAAAAAATTATAATGTTTGCGTTGGCAGTAGGAGCTTTTGATTCCACATCAGGTTACAAACGCGAAATTGCCTCTCTAATAAGCCTTGTAAATATTTATGTATGAGCATTTTATTTTTGTTAACATATTCTCTGGCTTTTCATTGGCATGCTGCGGGTTGGAGGGTGGGATAGTGGGAAAATATTCCACATGACATCATTTCAATCCTTCATAATATTTTCAACACACGTTGGCTGGATGTTTATGAATTCGACCCATAATCCATGTGAAAATATGATGCTGAGGCCAAGAGTCAAGTTGTCTCCCTTCCTAAAATTGGCATTGACAGAAAAACGATGATGATGTCGTTGTTGTAATTGTTGCCTAAAACTTACAACCAACCTACCATCATGCAATATCTCATATATTTCCATAACTTTCCCATATAAATCATTTTCACACATCATTTACGGAAATGCTGCGCTGTGAAAAGTTTTCTCCTTTCCATTCCACGGGTGGCGGTGGTGGTGGCGTTGTCAAAAAATTGAATTCCGTGTGCATATGAATGCACATTAACATGGCTTTTTGTTAGTGTACCAAGATATCACCGGTAATTGGAATATGGCAGGAAATATTGTATGGTCTCTGACAAATGCTCTTGGCATCGTGATTTCAATGGGTGTTGCTGCTGCTGCTGCCGCTCAAGATAGGAAGGATACATTTTAAATATTTGTGATTAGATTTGGTTGTCAAGGACAGCACCGTTATTAGTTTTAATGTAGCCTTATTCGTTCGAGAGGATAATGAATATGTATTAGGAGGAAATTGACAATTTTCACTTTTTATTAAAAATTAATGCTAATAAGTTAGGTTAGTTGGAAAATAGGCAAGATTATCATAATGATATACTATAATAAGATTGAAAGCGTGATTGATATATATCCCGGGTCTGTGACAATTTTCTGGTAGTGAAATAACGGAGTGACTGAGAATCAACGCCCGGACGAAACGGCTGAATCTTGAATCTTTTCTTTGGAATCTTGAAATTTTGCACGAAGTTCGGTCTTGGTACGTAGGTGTGTGATAAGGCCGGGCTTTTGGAAATTCGTACTAAAAGGGTACAAATAGTTAGAATGAAATTTGGTTTTAGAGTCACTGGTGGAGTTCAGGAAAATGTACCAAAGAGTTTTTTGGAAATTTGAAATTTAAGGTTACCAAAAGTTCTAAAATTGTACTAAAATTCTAAATTGGTACAGATAGAGCTAAAAACTAAAATTTGTTATGAGGCTCAAAGTTGGAAAGTAAATTTAATATATGAAGTTGGTTTGGGTATGTGTACTAAGTGTGCGAAATGTACTAAATGGTACTAAATTCCGAATAGTTTGATTTAGGCTGAACGGATGAAGCTGGAATTTTAAAATTTTGTATGGCAGCCCTATAGGTGGAACGTTTGTGATAATGAGGTGATTTTGAAAATGTATGCTACATGCGCACGAAAAGTACTAAATAGTACGATATTTGGTACAATTTGGTATTGAGAGAACAGATTGCGTTTGAGATCTGAAATTTGGTGTTAGGTTGAAATTATTACCTGGTATTAAGATCTAGAGTTGGTTTTGTAAATGCGTACTAAGTTGTTCGAAACTAATAAATGGTGCTAAATTTTACTAAATGGTATTGGATGAAGGTATGGGACTGTTATCCTCAAATTTAATATAGATTTCACTGTCTTTGTCTCTGGTTTAGATATGGAAGTGGTTTTGGAAATGTGTCTTATAATTGTACAAAAAGTACTAAATTGTACTAAATTTGGTCTTGGTTGAAGGGATAGAGATAAAATTCTGAAATTTGATATTTAGATAATTATCTGAGGTTTTGATTTGAGGTGGTTTTGAAAACGTGTACTAAATTGAACTACATTTGGTGTTGGGTGAATGGGTAGGGCTGGGATCCTCAAATTTGCTATAGATGTCACTGTTAGTGTCTGTTGTTAAGATATGAAAGTTGTATTGGAGATGTGTACAATAATTGTTCGAAAAATACTAAGTGGTACTATATTGGGTATTGAGTGAATGTATAGAGCTAGAGTCCCGAAATTTGATATTCAGGTATCTGGGATTGAGATATGGAGTTGGTTTTGGAAATATGTGCTAGATTGTACGAAAAGTACCGAAATTGGTATTGGGTGAAGGGATAGAGCTCGAATCATGAGATTTGGTATCGACGTCATTGTTGGTGTCTGTGGTTGAGATGTCATTTTTGGTATCTATGTTCGATATTTGGCGGTTGTTTGGAAATGCGTCCCATATTTGTTCGAAAGGTAATAACGGTACTAATTTTGGATCACTGTTGGAGACAAAGATGAAGAGATGTAGATTGTTTTGGATATGCGTACTAAATGTTTCTAAATTTAGTATTAGGCATAAAGCTGAAGTTCTAAAATTTGCGTATGTTTCTAGGGTTTGCAAATAGAGACGTTGAAATTGTTTTGGCCAGAAAAATTGGATGTGAGTCCATTATGCAATGGTTTTACAAATATCCTACTCGACTAACTTCAAAATAAAAGATTTTGAATAATATTTGGTGTAAAAGGCAATGTATGAAGTCTAAATAAATTTGAGTACCAGAAAAGACTAACGCAAACTGTTGGAACGATCCTAATTTTTAAGGTGTACTTTTCGCTGACGAAGTAGTGGGCACTTGCTAATAGATTTAGATAGAAATATTTTTTTTAAATCTCTCTGCTCTTGACCAGTAAGTACTTGTAAAAAAATCCACGATAGTCTCTAAAGTAAATTCGTGGAAAAAGTTTGACAAACTAAAATTGAACGAAATCTAGTTAACCATTGTCGTACTTCGGAAAAAAGTCGGATGTAAAAAAGTTTGGGAAAATCAGGGATTTTTTTTTAAATTTTGGATTTTGTGGAGGTGATACCAGGTTATGAAAAGCAACATCAAGATTATTTCTTACCTATTTTCCCTATACGTCCTCTTTATATACAAGCGTCTAATGAATTTCTGAATAAATAAAATGGAAAGTACATTTTTTAATTTATTTCAATATATAATCAACTTCGATTTTAATTCCAAAATTGTTGGTTTTGTTTTTCATTTCAGCTGTACAATTGTTTTATTAATGCCAAAAGACAGACACAGGCCTATTTGGTCAACACATCCCGCAAAGCATTCACATCGGTGGCATTCTCACGATGTGGTCGCTATGTGGCCACCGGAGAATGTGGCATGAATCCGGCCATAAAAGTATGGGAACTTGAAGCGCCCAATGGTAATTTGGAACATTGTACCGGTGGCAATGTGGTGGCCGAATTTGTCGATCACAAATATGCCGTAACATGTGTGGTAAGTTTTTTCATCTTCTTGTTACATATATGTGTCCTTTTTTAACTTTTCTTCCGATTGCAGGCCTTTTCACCGACTGGTAAATTTTTGGTATCAGTTGGTTCACAGCATGACATGATTGTCAATGTATTCGATTGGAAATCCAATCTCAAAATGGCCTCGAATAAAATTAGTTCTAAGGTCTCGGCAGTGAGTTTTGCCGAAGATGGCAGTTACTTTGTTACCGTCGGTAATCGTCACGTCAAATATTGGTATTTGGAGGGTGGACGCAAATACAAGGACCCTGTCCCCTTGATGGGTCGCAGTGCCATATTGGGTGATTTGCGTGACAATGATTTTTGTGCCGTTGCCTGTGGCAAGGGCGCCTGTGCCGAAAGTACTTACGCCATCACAAGGCAGGGTCATTTGGTGGAGTTCAGTTCGAGGCGTCTGCTCGAGAAATGGGTACAGTGTCGCACCACCAATGCCAATTGTATCAGCGTGACCGGCCAATTCATTTTGGTTGGCTGTGCTGAGGCGATTATCCGAATATTCAATGCCAGTACATTGGAATATGTAACCACTTTGCCAAGAACCCACTATTTGGGTGTAGATGTAGCTCAGGGTATACATATCAATCATATAATGACAGTACCACCGCAGGCCAATATCCAGATTGTATTGCCATGGCATATGATGAGCAAAGGTCAAAGGTAAGTTGCACACAGAGAGATCCCAAGTTGAGCTTATAACTAATTGTTTTTGTACTTTCCTTAGGTAACCTGCATCTACAATGACCATTCCCTCTACATTTGGGACATGCGAGATATCAAACGTGTGGGCAAATCACATTCCTTCCTCTATCACTCCACCTGTATTTGGGGTGTTGAAACTGTGCCATATAACATGGAACGTGAACTCTCCCACACTCTGCCCGAAGATTCATTTGTTACCTGTTCTTCCGACGACACCATACGTGTCTGGGGTCTGGAGGGTTGTGCCAATAATGAAATCTATCGCAAAAATATCTACTCCAAGGAGCTGCTTAAGGTCGTCTACATCGACGATGATCTGAATTACATAAAAGATTTGGAGATTGTCGGTGACAAGGGCGGCGCGTCCAGCAATTCCAATTACGATGGACGCAATGGCGTTCGTTGTATTAAAATAAGTCCAGAACTAGAGCATTTAGCCAGTGGTGACCGTAGTGGCAATATACGCATTTATAATTTAAATAATTTAAAACTGATAACCGCAATAGAGGCTCATGAATCGGAGGTCTTGTGTTTAGAGTATTCCAATGAGAAAATCGATCGCAAGCTATTGGCCAGTGCAAGTCGTGATCGTTTGATACATGTTTTTGATGTGGCCCAAGACTATAAGCTGCTACAAACCCTGGACGATCATTCGTCGTCCATAACTTCGATCAAATTTGTAGGAGCAGGTCTAATTTCCAGATGATATCATGTGGTGCTGACAAATCGATAATGTTTAGAACCTTTCAGGTGAGATTGATCGCAAACCTTTATAATAAACTCTGTAATGATGGAATACATTTTTTTAGGGCAATATATTCTTACGTGGTACTCACACATCGGGCAAGACAACTCTCTACGACATGGAAGTGGACTCGAATGCCAAACACATACTCACCGCCTGCCAGGATCGTAATATACGCGTGTACGGCACACAGAATTCCAAGCATACGAAAACCTTCAAGGGTTCACATTCGATGAGGGTAGTCTTATCAAACTTAGTCTAGACCCCAGTGGTATTTACGTGGCCACATCGTGTACGGATAAAACTTTGGCCGTTTATGATTATTATTCGAATGAATGTATGGCCCGCATGTACGGTCACAGTGAATTGGTAACTGGTTTGAAATTCACCAACGATTGCCGCCACCTAATATCGGCCAGTGGTGATGGCTGTATCTTCATCTGGCAAGTTCCGCATGATATGATTGTAACAATGCAGGCCAGACTATCGCAGCAACGATTGCGATCTGGCCATGCTCCCATACCCAGATCAATTTCACAAGCTTTAATTGCTCCCGAAGGAATTATTGTAGAGTCACCCACCCCTGATCTGCATGATGATCATAAATTTGCTATGTCTCCGAATATATTGCAGGGTGAGGTACCCTTAACGCCAGGCTATAAACTTTCCGATGTGGGACAATTGCCACAATGGGCCAAGAGAAAGGCTGGAGTATCGGCTCTGGCCAATGAACCTGAGTCATCGGCAATGAATATACCCTCAGCTGCTAATCCAACATCTATGAGCAATTTGAGTTCATCACCAAGTCAGGTGGGTGGTGTGGCGCCCAGACCACGAAATCGCTGGGCCCAGCGTGGACAAATTGATGCTGACACCTTAACTGATATACGATCAAATTCAGAAAGTCCTTTGGGTAGTGTGTCAACTACATCTGGCATTGCACCGGCCATGCATCACCCTGGCTTTGGCAATACTCAGACATCGGACTACAACAGTGCTTCGTCTAAGGACATTATGTACAATCAAACATATTTGAGTGAAGATTCGTCCATTGATTCCGGCATGGAAACCCGAAGGGAATTGAAATTTATCGGTAGCAATAATGCTGGTACAGTACCCACCATTTCTGTGCCGGGAGCAGGGCAAGCCGAGTCGGAGCATCGTCAACATCCGCCACATTATCCGTTGAACGCAAACCGGGTTTGCGATTTGATACTATATCCAACAATGACCATGACGGTGACATTGAGGATATATCGGATGGTGAGAGAACGAGCTCGGATCATGGCATGTTCTATAACAACATATCACCCAGTACACCAACGTAAGAAAGGATGCTTATGTATTTTGGATTTATACTTAATACTTGTTTATTATTTCTCTTCAGAGATTTAAGGTCAATGCCATGAATGAAGAAGAACTACGAAAGTCGGTACGTCGCCAAAAGTTTGAGAAGGCTGGCCTCACCCTTAGCGGCAATGGTTCACACACGGCCAGTACAGGCACGGTACCGGCACCTCTGATACCGAAGATGAAGGATCAACACCCAGTGCCGAAAATGCTGATCGCTCTTTGGCCTCAACATTGGGTGGTAGTTCCGAAAGTATACCCCAAGCATCGTCCAGTTTCTTCAAGCAGCTTTACCCGACGGACCTGGTAATTTGCTCGAAAGAGGCAGTACTAGTAAGATTTATGTTTTTTGTTTTGTCCTTTTTATGTTATAGAAGTCAATTGTTTATTACAAGAAACGAATTAACCAAAATGTTTATTGGTGTTGTGATTTTGTTGCAGATCGTCGCAGCATAAGTGCCAAACATAATACCGAAAACGGTAAACCTGGTGTTTCCGCCCCGCCTACCATAACCAAATCGTACACCAGTACAAAGAAGGAGGAACTGTTGAAAGTCATAAATGAAGCTAAGCAAAAATTAGATAATGTAAGTTTTTGAAATATTTAATAGTTGGTCATTTTTTATTTTTGTTTTGTTTTGATTTTCCCTTTTTGTATTTTTTTGAATACTTTTATCTCCATATATATTTTTTTTATTTGGTTCGTGACATACACACTTTATATATATATGTATAATTGTATGTGTATAGGGTGCACGCAAAAATGGTGTTAAAAAGTTAACTGCCATACCAGAGGTGAGCACTACTGTTTCGGTAAAGTAGCAAATATACCTATTTGCATTTCTATTAGTTATTTTTCCAAATTCTAATTCCATCTGCAGACTTCAGCTTCATAAAATAAAACTAGTTGCAACATCAAATAAATCATTAAATTTTAATCATTAAAATAAATCAAAATAAATACTTAAAAAGTTTACCTCACCTAATTGAATGAAGTCAATTGCGGGCCGACTTTTAACCAAACAAACATTTTAGCATAGCAAAACTAATCAAGCGCTTAGTTAGACTAATTACAATGACTACCCTATATTGGAATTGTTAAAATACAGTGGTGGGATTCTTAAATGAATGTTTGCTGCATCCAAATCATTGATTATATTTAAAACTAAAGACAATTGAAAATTAAAGACATGTAGTTGGTTCCATTAGGCAAGCTGTATACTAATTTTGTTTGTTGAATCCGCAATACAATATGATTTTATATCTGTAACTAACAGTTCGTTGTTAAAATGTATAGTAGCGTCATGCAAGAAGGGAGTTCTTTGAAATATTTTGTAGTTTTACCATAATTATACCTTTCACCTTGGAAAGGAGGGTATATTAACTTTGTTTTTCAGTTTGTAACATCCCTATGTTCGGTTAGGTTAAAGGACACGCGGTTGCCTTTTGGTAACCTCTACACTTGGAGACCTGCTGGTCCATTGTGTTCATCCTAATAGGAAATTGGAAGAATGAAGAATAGTGGAAAAAAGTCTTAGAGGTTTTAAAACATAATAATGAGGGTGATCCACGACTAGAGGTCTTTGTCGTGTCGTCTTTAGCCACTTAAATATTCTGGTTAATTGAAGATTTACTATAGGGTCAGTGTTAGAGAACAAAAACAAATCATGTGACATTTGTTCGCCCACCTACTTGTGTCTCACGTTAATGAGTACTGGGCAGTGGCAGATGAGATGTTCGATCGTCTCAAGTTCTTCTTCGTCCCCACATATTCTACAATAATCAATGTCATCGCTGCCCCATTTCGAGGTTATTGCCCTCACCTTGCATTGACCTGTGATAATACCCACCACAAGTTTTAAGTCAGTTTTAAACACTGGCCCCAGCGACTTTGTTCTCTTCTACGGGAGTGTGGGCCAAATTCTTTTGGAGATGTTGCATCCCCTTTCGTCCAGCCATTTTTGCCACCTTTTTTCGCGTATTTGTCTAATGGTTTCTAGCTCGTGTGGCGAAATATTGTGCGTATAGGTCCACATTTTCCTATCACGCACATATAACGATATCACCGATATTCGGTATTTTAATAATCCTAGTCATTTTCCCACCAAATTGTTTCAAATTGGATAATTAAGAAGATTTGGTAGATAACATTCTTTAAAGTATAAAATTGTCTGTATAGGTTCCCGTTTTTGTATGGCCCCCACATAACGGCCTCAGCCACTTAATGTTTTTTTTTTGATAAGTTTAACTGCATTATCCAAATGGTCTTACTTATATATGAAGTTTAAAGTGGGGGTATTAAAAGTTCGGTCAGGTCGAACTTAATTTTTTTTTACTTGTTTTTCTCTATTTTTGGTTATAAGTCTCTTGTTTTTTGGACGGATATCGGGGTTTCACTCGTTTGATCTGTATAACGATTTAGCGCTTTCCTAATCGTTTGATTAATGTGACAATATAAGTAGATATTTAGCGGCACTGAATTAGAAACAGATGATAAAGAACTTGTTTTGCTACACTACAAACACTTAGTAAGACCTCTACAATACAATTCGTACTTCTGTTCCAATAAAAACTTTAAATGACATTCTGGGAAATCTCAAGTTCGTGTTGATTATTTTTTATATATTATAATAATATATTAATTGGTAACATTTTCCTAAATATCTTTAACAAAAGTACTTAGGAAAACCTATGACACTGGTCTTAAAATTATAGTTTAGAATATGAAAACATATAATTTGCAAGTCACATATTTTTCTTTTTTTCTGTTCGGTAACTGTTGGAAATTTCAAAAAATACATAAAACATAATTATTGTAAACCCATTAGACGTCGAAAAACACTGTACACTGTCCGACATCAGACTGAGATTTGTACATATATGTACTTATTATCTAATCTAAAGTATATTCATTTTTAAATAAATTAAACAAACAAACAACTAACTAAAGTATGTTGCCATCAACCCCTACTTGTTATTGTATAAATTCTAAAATATTTTAAACTTTACACAAACCTTTGGAACTTACATACAAACTCGTGCTAATTTTTATTTCAATACAGCTATGTTTAGTATAGACTAAATTCCAAACAAATATTATTTTTAGATAATAATTTTAAAATATAAAAGATGAAAAAACAAGTTGCATCGGCCGGGAATCGAACCCGGGCCGCCCGCGTGGCAGGCGAGCATTCTACCACTGAACCACCGATGCTTGTTGTAAATTTACACTACTATTAACAGCACATGCTTTCTCATACCCAACATTATGTTCAGTGATGATGCAGCTTCCAAATAACCAGTTGTATGGCTTTCACTTTAAACTACCAGTGTTTTATAGGAGAGGGGGTTTAAATAGACGAAAGCCAGGCAAACATGCTCTAACGAAGAAGCTGCTACTAAAAATAAACCAATGCTTTGTACTTAGCATTGCCTTAACTTACTTAAAAAAAAAACATTATACTAAAAATAGCATCATAACAAAAACAACAAAGCAACAGCAAAAAACACAACCAAGAGGTCATTGAGACAACCTCCTCTACAAAGTGAATGCTTTTAACTTTTTAACACAAACCAAAAAATGAAAAGAAAATTCAAACTAATTGTAATCTATGTAACAAGTATAACACTTGTACCTTTGTGCTTCATCATTACTAATAATTGTTAACTTAATTTTCGGTAGTTTATTTTAACCTCGTTTCATCTAATATTTCAGGTTGGCTATCGGTCACTGCGTGGTAGTCATAGTATCTCAGATTTAAGTTTAGCTGGAAATTTGGATGGTTCACGTTCTGGCTTATCGGCAGCAAATCGTTATGCTAAGACGGGTAAGTTAGAATTACAAATAGGTTTTAGAGATAGAGATTTATTAATTCATTTGAAATGATATCAATCAACACTGCTCTTTGCTTAAATTTATGGATTTCAAATTGGAATTAAAAATCAGGATTTAAAATTTAGGGGGCATCTATAAACATTTATTGAAAGAAACCAGTTTTCTATCGCTTTCAAAGAAACTTATACGATATGTTAAGTTAATAAAATGATCAAAAGTATCTTCATATTTATTGAAGAGTAAGACAAGTATCCATCGTCTTGACTAATCTTCATTAATGTCCATACGAATCGGCTTGAGGTAGAATCTTGAAAAATTCGCACAAGGGCCATGGAGTAATCAATATTATTGTAGAAAACGTGCAAAATGATTTAACGTTCTTTGTATCACAACGAATGTCATATACAGAGTTTTGTACAGGAGGCAATCGTTATGAAAGTGCAAAATATGGAGCATACTTTTAGGCGTGAAACAATGTGGAATGGTAAAATAATTATTATTATGCTTATAGCAGAGATATTATGAAATACATAGTGAAATTTATAAACAATTGAAAGAGATTGTAACAACAGGGCATTTCAACAAATCCATATCAATGGAAGGAAATTGAGCAGGGGAAAGCTTTAGAAAATGGATGTCAGGAAAAAGGCACCTTTAAATTAAATTTAATGTGCTGCTACGTTATGCCTTTGAAAGCATCCGGATCTTATTGAATGTTTAAACAAAAGGTGTCTGGTGAATTTTCCCAAGGTCTTATACCTTAACATAAAAAAAACTATGAGCTGATCTAAAAAGCTCATAAGTATTTTATATTAATGCTTCCCATTTAAAGACCTTGGGAAAACTCACTAAACTAATTCATGGACTGTAACCTACGTAAATTTTCCAAGAGCGACAATCAATTTGTAGTCAATTAACTACAGAAAATGGATGAAATTCTGGCCTTATTTAAAATAAAAAGAACTATTTCAAAAGAAGTTGTTTGATATCATTTCTTAGGAAGTACTTTCGCATTTATAATAGACAAATTGTTTAAGCGTAACCCTTTTAGCTATTAACATATATTAAGCTAATAATATATTTTAAAAACTCTCATTTTCTACTCGTTTGTGTCTCTCTTTTTTGTCTCCAAATATCTCAATCTCTTTTTGTATCTTAAAAACATGCCATCCTTGTAATTGTAACAAAAACCAACCCTCTATGTAATGTAATTCTTTTATGCTAATATATTATTGTATGCGTGATGATTTCGATTGATTACTAATATAAAGCTTTTGATCCCACACATAACACCGAAAATAAACCCCACACACAGTTTGTTAGCCAATCTAATGATATGGTGGGCAGTGGTGAGAGATCACCTCGGCTGCAGCTACAATCCACGCCACCAACGAATTATTCACCCAAACAGTTGATGCCTCCACAACAGCATTTCTTCAATTGCGCTGCTCCGAAATCAGTGCTCCAACAAAATTGTCAAGCAATGCGTCAGGTGCAACAGCAATATCCACCCTATCCACATCATGTAGGTGTTCATCAGATACATCCCCCACCGGGGGTACCTTTTATGGGGCCCACCACACAAAAAGTGCAAGTGCAGCAGCAACAAAAGCTGCCGACGGCACAGCAACAGAATAAAACATTTTCTAGTTCCACATTACCGGCCAGTGGTCAGGTTCGTGTAAAGCGCAATCCGAATGGCAATACACGACGCACACCCAGCATATTGAAACATTACAATCATGCCCGTCTCACCCGTCCATGAGGAAGTTGAATGGTCTTCGGATAACAAATCGATTATTATTACGGAACCCAAACGTCATTCAGTCTATGCTGATGATGCTCGCACAATACTGGACATGATCCAGGCGGATACTGAAAAGATGATAGAGGAAATTACCAGGAAATATGGTGATCTTGATGATATAGGTGTCGATGTGTATGATCCGGTTTCAGGCACTCGACACTCTCAGATAGTTGCTTCCAAATCAGTTCCTGAAAATCTTGCTGCACATCGTGGCTATTTGCCTATGGGCAGGAAAAATGATTTTGGATTTTCACCTGAGGGCTCCACAAGTCCTCGTATGGTTAGACAGCCATATGTGCCGCTGGCTCCCAAACACTCATTCTCCGAATTTTATGTCTATCAGGAAATTTATCAATGCGAACGCAGGTATCACTGTCGGACATTTTGCAAGACAACCCTGAACAGATGGCCGAAGCAAGGCGTTTGGAGGAGGCCAGATTTTTGGAAACTCAACGCCATTCCAGTGCTTCATTCTTCTTAACCTCAAATAATCCTTTTGCCACCGACAGAAGTCAAGAATCATTGTTATCCGAAGAATTCCTCGATGACGGCAGCTATTGTAATAGCATGGAAAGTATTCTATCAGATGAAAGTGATTGTAAAAGTGCTCCCCTAGAACAGCAGCAGGTCGTACCCAACATCCAGGTTTACGCAATTTCATTATTCATGGTCCCACATCAACTATAGCAGCAGCCCAAATGGTTTCCAAGTCATATGGCTCCAGTCCCAATGCCTATGGCAGCTTTGATTATTACATGCAGCAGCGCCACCTACATGCAACCGCACCATCAAATGTCTCACCATATGAAAGTTTCGATGTTTCTAGCTATAATCTGGAGAAAATACAAGCAACAAATGACAGGAAAAATGTACCACCAAAACCTATTCAACCTCAAAAACATATCCTAAATTAGCTGAGCCGTCCTCATTGGTTCAGCGAAATCCGCAACAACAATCATTTTCTTCTTCATCCAAGGTTTCAGACGATATACCCACATTAAAGTGTAAAAATCAACAGTATTCTTCAGGTGTAAGCAAGAGCATTAGCTCGGACTTTGCCCAAACACGTTGGCAGAGAAACACAAATCCCATACAAACGGAAAAAGGCCTACAATGAGAAACTATTTCAAAAGAAACCAGTCAAACAAAAGCCACCCGTTCCTGTTAAGCCGGAAAATCTCAAATCGACCCTAACTTCTACGGTGGAATCCGCCACGAAGCTTCAGGTCAAAGAACCGCTCAAAAGTCATGTTCCTTTGAGGTAAACGCCGATGTGTTGAAATGCAACTCTCGCACGGCCAGTGTGGTTAGGAAATTCGAAAGGAATTTACAAAAGTTCGAAAGAGAGAAACAGGCAGAACTACAGGCAAAAAAGAAACAGGGCAGCAACATGAGGCCATCGGTAAGTTCGGGGCTTTGGCTGGCCAGAGTTGTTTGAAAAAGGTTTCCAAATTTGACAACTCTCCCTCACGGCGGGCCACATCAATGCGCCAGAAGGAAAGGCCAAGATTTCGGTGCGTTTCAACACCGTGTCGCAAATCAAATATACTCCCAGCAATAAAAGGAACAATGGTAATGGATGTGGAAGTACCACCACCACATGTCCTCTGAATGATATTAATCTCAATGTGTCACCATCGGCAGGATCAAGTCTGCCCACAGACTATGGGGAGAAGACATTCGAAATGTTATATCAGAGAATGGCAATGATGAGCATGACAACATGACCATGGATAGCCTGAAATTGTACACAAAACCAGGTCTCCAACAGGTTGTGGATGAAATCAAACATGAACGGGAAAAGAGAGACTCGAAACATAAGAAAAACTTGGCCAATACTGAAATTACTCAAAATCCTCAAAGTCCCACAGACGCCTCTACCAGCAACCAATGCAAAAATATTGCCAAGAAAATTGATATATTGAAAAATTGATAGCCATGGAGGAGCGAAAATTCGAGCAAATACGTTTGGCCACTGAATCACGAATGCGACCCTTCGAATGCAACACCAAACAAAGAGGTTATGTTAAATCACTAACCATGAATTTGACATGCTAGCCAAAGGTATCGAAAAGGATATTGAAAATGAACAGAGACGTATTTTGGCAGATAATTCAGATGCCGATTTATGCGCCTATGCACGTCACATCAAAAGGAATGTTAGTCTGCCGGACGTTTTAGAAAGCACTGAAACCTATGCACTAAATAAGAAACTAATGGAACAACAGCAACGAGTCCAACTTGATTGTGACGGTGTTGAAGTGGAATTGGCCAGGGAGGTGAAGGCCGATTCAGATGTCGACAACGAGGATGAGAAAGAGGATGAAAGTGAAAAATCCTCTATGGAAAATGTAGAGAAATTGCTCGAAGGTTTGCTTCTTTCCCGTTCGTATTGCTGTGATTTTGGCACCATTGATTTTTGTTTTTATTATCATTGGAATTTCCTTTGAGCTCCACATTTTTTCGTTGTATTGTTTTTCAATGTTTTACAATGAGTCATATAATCACTCGTTTTTTTGGGTTGAAGTCATACATAAACAGTTTTCCTTAGTTTTTCATCCATCATTAACTATAATTTTGAATTAGTTGTACAAGAATTTCTTTTGCATTTTCTTTTAACAATTTTTCATTTGCAGGCAATCCCAAGAATTTGAATCCCATGCCAGTCGATGATTCGTCGTCCTCCATCCGAAGGGCATGTTCCCTTAGTGATTTACACATGGGCAATATGGGTAAAGGTTTGTTTATTCTAACAGCTTGTTATTTATAACAACATAACATAATTAATGTTACTGTTTTCAGCAGGCAAATCAACCAGTTCTTCCCAAAAAAACGGGTGCTGCACACCGCAACAGCTCTGCCACCCGTTCAGCCAGTAAACGTAATAGTCTGCAAATAAAAGGTTCTTCCACTAATTTAAGCGCAAATGCTCAATGGGTGTACTCAATCAGGTATGTCGGAACAAATTATAATACGTTTATTTTAATTCACAATTTTATATTCTTTTAGAGCGATTCAGAAACTGAAAGTAACAGCCGGGGCCGATCAGGTTCAAGTGGACAAAGCCGAACAAATGGACCCACGGGTAAGTTTTTTTGTATGTAATCCGCAAGAATGAATTTTTAATCAACATTTTTTATATTTTTAGCTGCCAATCGTTCGTATAATTCCAAAAATACGAATGGCAACAATAACCGTCGCAAGGGTAACCTACAAACAAGTTTTAATAATGGTAAGTGTTTTATGTATATATATATGGGAGTTACCATACTCCAACCAGACCATCCATCTCGCTGGGTACAGAGTCTAGGAGGTCCTGTATTGAAACTAGCAGTTAAAACAACACAAAATGGTGTCATAGTTTTCTCTAACGGTGATGTAGTTAATTGAGACTTTTTCCAGTGTTTAAGTATCGGTACACGTGATATTTGCAACTTGCAGACCTTCCTTTTGCAAAAGGGTAGCAGCAAAAGATCCAAATCATTTTTGGATATTAAACCTGACCTTTGGCATTGTATTGTCTCCCAAATTTTATCATGATATCTTCACTCACCATTGTCATCCAACTTTTGACATGATATCTTCACTAAACCTTTGGTGGTTTAACCTAACCTTTAATGTAGTATCTTCACTATTGCTACTGGATATTTTGCATACTTACATATGTTTATAATGAAAAAAAAATATTGGAAAACGATCGGGTGTTTCATCAGAACACAAGCGTTTCTACGAACAATTTGGACATGGAAATCGAGGAAGAAGATAAGGCCGAACATTTTTTATATCCACTAGCCATATGGCTAGAGAGCGTATATCATTTGATGCGGCCAAAACGTGCCCCATCGAAATAACGGTTTTAGACCCTATCTGTTTCAGGATATTTGGAGTCGATCTAACTTGGTACATCGTAATATTTTGCCAACTTAAACCGAATACGGAGAGGGCAATATGATCCACTCCATCAAGTACCTCCCCCATAAAGGTTCAACAATTTGAATAATGATAACTCTTATAAAATGGGATGTAAGTGTCCGATTATCTTCAAATTACACACATCACAATATTTTTTTTAAACTCTGGTGTGAAAATGGAATATATCGGTTCACTCCTCTTGGTACCTTTCCCACAAAGGATCAACGTTTTCAGTATCCATGAAGCTGATAAACGCGAAATTAACATCCGATCCCATTCAACTTGCCACATCTCAAATTTCCATCAACACAAGATCTGTTTAAAGATTGGTAGAGATCGGACCATTCTACGAGTACGTCCCTCCACATAGGGTTCAAGATTTTAAAAACAAAACGTTAAAAGTGAGCGAATAAACATCCAATTCTCTTCAAATTTCACACACACAAATATTTTTCTAACACAAGATCTGTTGTAAAGATGACATATCTACACCTTCTGGTAACTCACCCACAAGGGTCACAATTTCCAATATATCTGTCATGACTTGGGAAACAAGTAGGCGATTCTTTACGACTTGCCATATCTAATATTTCTCTTAACCAAATCTGATATGAATATGTATTTAACGAAATTTATGATTTCGCATAAAATGGATGTTCGTTCGCTTTTCTTCAAATTTTACCTATATTTTATCTGTATTAGATGAAGTATGAAATGGAATACTTCGGTCCGCTATATCTGTTATCTCACGCATATTTCTACATTTTCCAATTCACATATCTCATATAAAATATAGAAGTAGTCGATATAGACAAAAATGGCACGTTGCAATATGATTGCAAGTGAGGAGATGAATTTAAATTGCAACTTCGGAACATCTCATAAATCTGTATTGTTAATCTGTCGACAATCGGTCTATTCATCGTTTTTCAAGACAGATTTTTGTTGAGCACTGGAACATATTATTGATAGCTTAACAGTCTCACAGGTACCATCGACTAGGATGATGACCCACTTGTTCGAGGAGGCTTTCTTCCAGTCAAGAGTACTCTCTCGATTAATGGCACTTGTTATAGATTTCTTCAGTCATAGTCACTCTCGCTTTGTTACACCAGCCGGACAGTTACAGAAACTCCAAATCTAGAAAGTGCCATAACGGCATTTTCGAGTTAGAATTTCACAGTCAATAACTTTTGTAACTTATGCTCTTTTACTTAGTAATGTATGCTCTTATATTTGTTTGTGGAGGCTTGGATGGTATTTGAATCATTTTCTTATCAAAAATGGTAATTGCTTCAGTTTTCGATATAACAATACATAGTTTCTAAGTTGTAATTAAGTATGTGAACGATAAATATATTCCTATATCTAATGGCTCACATTGCAACTACTTTGAAAAACATTGAGATTCAATGTAGTTTGCTATATTGCTATTCCCTTAATTTATCGTACTGTTGTTAAACACTATTTCTTTTACATATCTCAATTAAAAGGACACCATCAATTATGTACGAGTGTTGGACTATTGGCTATGTCATGGTTGAGCTATAATTTTTTCGCACAAATATGCTATTGACAAAGGACTCTTATTTCTCGAAATGCAGCAATTCACCCCTACTTTACATTCACTTCGGCCCATTCAACAAATAATTTCTTCCTTTGTAATACACTTCTTCAGCTGAGTTTTCAATATTCGCATTTTGATAATTAAGCATAATGACGATAAAACATTATTTTAATGAATAAAAGTTGCGTGTCCATCCTTTTTATTATTTAACCTTGGACTCTTTCGAGGAAGTATTTAGCTCCTTACTTGATTTTTGTAAAAACAACAGCGCTTTTTTTCACGCTGTTATCCCAAAATATGTTTATCGTTCTTAAAATAAACAGTTAATTATCATATATCAATTTTTTAAACTTCACTTTATCTTTTATATCTCTTATATTTCACTTTTAATCAAAACATTAATATTTCTCTCAACAGCACCACCCAAGATGATTCCAGCTCTGAAGAAACCCAGGGCAGTTCTTCCAATGCAAAACCATTGTGCCACCACGTCCTCGTAATTTAGCTTTTGATCACAAAATAAAGTTATTAACAGTCCAAATGTGGTTAAGACTCGAGGAGTTTTAGAAGCTGTCGAATTTGCCGATTAGACAGCAATGGAGATCGTAAGTTGTGTTTAATTTAGAGAAAATATTGATTTCATTAATTTTTTTTTTTCAGCAAAATCTCAAGTTCATAATGTTATTAACAAACTATATACAACAACACAAACCGTTTTTACAATTGCATGCAAATCTCAGAAATTGTGAGGATTCTTTAATGCTGAAAGAATTGGAGAATGCTGTGATTATGACACAAAATATGTAACAAATATAACACAAATAAGTAAGTATTGGTATATATGTCCAATGTGTTATTTAATATTGATTTTCTTTTTCGCCTTCTTTCAGAAATGATAAAAATCAACAACCAAATCATGCGTACTCTAGCACAGAGCAGGCAAATTTAGAAAATGGCGACTATATGATGATGGTGAATAATTGCGCCGATCTATTAAGTAATTCCGTATGAAGCACAAACCCGATGACTGTGAGAAAAACTCCTAGTGTGTAAATTGAAAAAAAGAGAAACGTAAAAAACAAAACACAGAAGTGAAACTGAACTTAAACTACAAACTAAAAAGAAAACAAAAGGGAAATGCGAAAATAAAAGTAAAATCATAATTAATTTAATATTCATAATTATAATTAATTTAAATTAAAATACAACTAAACAATTATTAAGATAAATTACATTTAAATACAAATATAGTAGCTAACAATGTTTTTTATTATATATTATAATTAATATTATATAATATGATAATTATATTATTAATATTATTATTAATGAATTAATTAAATGTAAAATATTTAACTAAAACAAAATACACATCTATATTATTTAACAAATGAATTACAATTGTAATATTTTTCTCGTTTTTGTAAGGCAATGTGGTTTGATGATAAAATATTGCAATATAAACATTTTTAATTTACCCGAGAAACGAAAATCGAATTTTTCGTTTAATTATTTGTTAGCACAAGGGGCTGAAATGGAATAGAAAAATATTTCGTCACTTTAAAAATATATATGATTTAATGCTTCGTACATCAAATCAAACACTTTTTTTTTAAAATAGGCATGTTTTTGTTTGAAGACTTCATAAACAAATTAAGTTTGGCATCAACAAACTGCATTTCAGCCCCTGTGTTTAATCAAAGATGCAGCCAATATTCCATGGTTTTGCAAATCTTTTTGTGTATTTCCACACCGCAAATATGGCATTTTTAAAATAATATATTTTTTTTTTTTTTTTTTTTCATTATTGTTTTATTTCGATGTAGAAAACAAAAAAAGACGAAGATAAAGAACTTGAGACGCTTGTTTTGTTATAAACTTATTTGTTATGTTACGTTTTTGATTCTTTGCGTGTTTGGGCGTGATTACATCTACTCTAGCTTTTAGTCTATTTGATAATATGATTTTTGTCCATGTGTCTTGTTTCTTTGCTAATCAAATAATCAAAACCAATCACAACAATATTAAGTTAATCCTAAATAAAATTTATATTCACAAAATCATAATTTTCAATGAAATATTATTGTGTTAAGAGCTTAGATATGAAAGTTGTTTAATTACATTTATAAACCACACACTTTACACAACTAAATACTTACATCCTAATTTAGCTTTAATTGAAATGAAGAAAAGAAAATAATAATAATAAATATTTAAAACTATATTTGATATTGGAAAATAAATCATATAATTTAAATACGAAAAGAATAATAATACTAAAAATGCTATACCACAATATTTTTTTTGTTGTTTCATTGTGTTCATGTATAACTGTGATTTGTTTTCATGGCAAATGCAGAGCTTTATTTGTTTTAAGCCTAAATTTTTAAAACTACTATGGAGTTGATTGATTGATATGACTCAAATAGAATTTCGATGTAGCCTAATTAATTTCAACAAAAAAAAAACAAGTACGTTCGACTGGGCCGAACTTTTCCCTCCACCATTGAAGGAACTTGAAAATTTCAAAAAAATCCGATAACTACCACTTAAATGAAACCGGTTATATGGGACTACGAAGACGTGGACCTGCATACGAAATTTTGCCATAGGCTGTAGTATCCATTAGGAACTTAAATACGAGTTTTGAAACAATTTCAGTCGCTAAATGTCGCTAAAATCATGAAAAACCGAATATCGGGAGTACTGTTATATAGG